>NW_018408541.1:88962-112260 GCF_002113885.1 Mizuhopecten yessoensis
ATTCAGTGGTTTTCATGATCAACTCATTTTCCAAATCATTGATATATAGAGAAAAAAGAAAGGGAGATAACCCTTCCCCTTGCATAAGCCCGTTTGTGACATTGAAAAAGGTAGATAACTCCGACTCATATTTTACACAAGATCTAACCATTTCATAGATGGATTTAACGATAGTGTACATTTTTCCAGTGACCATATTCCTTGCTAACTTATGAAACAATTTCTTTCGATTAATAGTGTCAAACGCTTTTTCATAGTCAATGAAACAACAATAGAGTTTTTTCTTTTGTAACAAAAATCTATTAATTACGCCATGAAGTGTAAAAAGAGCGTCAGTTGTCCCAAAATTAGGGCGAAAACCAAACTGAGCGTCTGATATAATATTATTACTATCTGACCACTCTAACAATCTGTGATTAAGAATAGAAGTAAACAGTTTCGACAGACAACTTACTAAAGTTATGCTTCTATAGTTATTGGTATCTTGTAATTCTCTGTTCGGCGTAGCTTGCGCTGCGCAGACAAAAAGAGTCTGGTTGAACGAGACTACCTAAATTCACCATTTTCCTCAATTTTCCCCCCACATGGAACCCCCCCCCACACACACACCTAGTTTTTCATCATCAAACGAGATTTAGCAGGCAAGGCAATCAAATACGTCACTTTCCGTAAACGAGAAAAAAATCTGTTCAATGTAGAGAAATGGTGAAACTATCTACCTTATGTTGTGAACCTCTCACGTAGAGCGTGTTTTTAAAGATTCATGTCAAGTACGTGTAATTTTGATATCCCTGATTCAAATTGAAATCAGGTAATATTTCTATACGTTTCTACATTTTTATGGAGCTCGTTTACACAACAATCTTGAATAGCGAATTCTGATTGGTCGGATTTCCATATAACCGATCAGATTGTGAGTTTGACTTAGAGCGGTCAAGTGACAGGGGCCAATACCGCGAAATCTACCCAACCCACCAAAGTGTTTTCCGTGGTGGAACAAAGTGATGTAATTTTGATGGAAGATATTCCTTTGTGTTTTTAAATTGCCGCAGGCGACATTGACAGTGTCTTGAGGACCCGGATTTAAATCCCTTCAATATAGCGATGTTCTGTGTGTAACGATATTTAATTTTGTGAGGTTTTGCCCGGCCGTCCGACTACTTGCCAAATGCTATTGTCGTTTTACACCTGAATGTATTAGGATGGTCTGAGAAGGATTACAACGTAAATTAACATATATATCAATATCTATACGTTTCTGAGGAACATCGGTTGGATTGAAGCGGAATGTGTGTGTGGAAAATACTACAAATGAAAAAGTCGCTGCTGGTACGTAATTTTCCTATAATTCATATATTAGATTTAGTTAAGATATTTTATATTTATCACATACTGTTCATTACTGTTCTCTGTCCGTCATATGTAATGGGAAGTTCTGTTATGTTTTTGCGATACCTCATTGGTTTTAAATCCGACCCAGCATTAAGCAGAGCACAACAGCTTATTTAAAGCAGTGAATGTTTGCGTAATAAACAAACATAAACCTCGTTAGACTGCCACCATTTATGCAGAGAAATTTCGACGTAATAACGAGATTTGTTGATGAACTGAGGGGAAAAGTAGAAAGAAATTATTTGAAAAAAGAGAAAAAAAATGAAATATAATGGCTGTATGAGTGAGGGTCTTTATCGAGGATATTATTATCAAGATTTTACTGTAGGTTTTGTCAAATTCAAGACATTTTACTACGATGAATGTTTAGATTCATCGGTAGCAATGGTGTTTTATTTACGTTACGTCATACAAAATAACACAATAACAAATACATAATATAAACTCTGCTTGTTTAACAACAGTTATGAAACACGTTTTTCCAACAGAATTCCAACACTCTTACATTTTGTATATATATCCTAGTCATTACTTGTACGGCTCATTTTGGACATCTATCATCCTTTTCCTCTTTCATTTCTTGGTAAAATAAACTGGAAAAGTACAGCTATCGCTTCTTCTGACTGATCCTTTTCCAACTGCAGGCATTACACTGGCGATACGACTGTGTCTTTTTCGTATATCTGTAGCGCAACCGGGATATATAGGATCTCAAATGAGTTTTCATTTCAATTGAGATTTTATGAAACGATTCTTTATTTTTGTGAGCTTTGGCGAGCAAAAATTTAAACCTTCGAGACGAGTTTCGTAAAAGCTCATATAAAATGAAAACAAATTTAAGACACTTTTTATCACATAACTCAGACAACTAACATTTTGACAGGTTTTAAAGCCAAAATGTAGAGGGCTTAATCAAACAGACACAGCCATTTAGTTTCGCCATTCACAATTTATGACGTCACGTCATTGTCCATATTATGACGTCACAATCGATTTCTGACTAGCTCAGTCAATGCAAAACGCACCATGGTATATTACGCTAGTGACATATGTACAAATATTACACGAGCGAATTCACTGGATATCAGGCCGGTTGTGTGATGAAAGGATTTCCGTTGATTCGGTAGTTACGTTGGGAAGAAAGACTGTATATGAATCTTAAAGGTCTAGGATTTTAATCCTGATCTAGTCCCACATAATTTGTACACTATATATACATAATGTTTAGCGTGATTTACATTGCATTGTTTTCCATGCCCCCATTGGAGGAAATGTAGAGCATGCGTTTAATTCATCGGAGTTAGATGACTTTCGCATGAAATCTGTAACTTGCGTACACAGAATGTGCAAACTTTACTACTAGTGATTTCTAAGTATTAACCTTAGCGTCATACTGTGTCATTTGTGTCATACTTCCTTGTTTTCTGTACATCGTTTGTTGGTTTTGTTTCTTTACTGAATTAAGATAGGTTAAGGAGGGTAGAGACGCAAAGGGGAGTTAACTCCAGAGCCAATCCGTATTTTCATTTACGTGTATAATAATATTGCTTGCAATTTAAATCACAGCGAACTATATTTCTAATCCGGCAAACTGCGATATATAAGCCCCATGAAATTCCACAAATATACAGAAGAATACATTAATTATATTGCATGTGAAATGTCGCGTTCATGCGATTTGTCTGATCTTGAATAAATTCAATAAAGATAGTGATCGTATTGAAATATTTCAGGTATTTCAACTCTAGAGAGTAGAAGGTTTAAAATGGCTGTTGATACGGTAAAATAGTGAATTTGTTAATGTACAAGTACTTATTGTCATTGGTTCTTTAGTTAAACCATAGTCTGACTCCTAACAACCATACCAATACCACAGGGGCATGCTAATTAGTTACAAGCTATTCCGTCTTTGCGTATTGCAGTTATCTTCTCTTGTGAGCAGGGATTGATTGATACGTCATTTGTTTGTGAGAGTAACGTCATCAATTTTTGAGAAAACGACTTAATTTTCTCACACAAACCAATGACGTAACAATCAATACCTGCACACAAGAGAAGATAACTCTGCAATACGCAAAGACGGAATACGAAGGACGACACGTTTTGCATATTGTATCTGTTACGAAATGTTATAGGTACAATCATGTGTGTCTTTACACAACACGTTCGTTTATCTCTATTCTGATGTGTAAGGTGCATTTTATTTGACATTTAAGGTTTTTAAATTAAAACTCTATTTCTTTCTTAATATATATGCATATCTTGATATAAAATTCGGAAGGTGTCATTCCGCCTAAAGAGAAACTCAGCCCACAGGGATTTGGTTAAATCCTTTATGAAGTGAACTTGACACCAAGACAATGAATGCTTCGATAGATAGTTCCTTGCCACACCTAAAACATGTGACTACGAAGTTATACGATACGATTCCCTTTGACACGTCAACAGATATTCGGTATAGGAAACAGTGTAACGGTTTTCTGTTGTTACGACACGATTTCTTACCCAGACACGATTTTTCATCCGGGTGCACTGTGATGTAACGAGGATTAACGCGCGATAATTTACGTGCTTCGGAAAAAAAGGTGTCGGTGAAAAGATACGCGTTAAATCATTTTAGACAGGTAACGGTTTTTTTTAGAATCTACTCATTTGAGATCTAAATCACGTTTTGGATTTTGGATTTTAGTACTTTTAACTAAATTTAACAGACAACCAAACGCTTCATAAGTAAACATGCATTTGAAAAATAGGTTTAAAACCTAGAAACCAACTGTTTTGTAGAACTTTTTATGATGGGCATTTTTCTAAACAAAAACGAACAACATTTGTCACTTAATTGACATAATTCATGTCAATTTTACTACAGTTCACCAGATATAACGTCAAATAAATGTACAGTTTATGGCGGTCATATTTTCCCCGAGAAAGTAAGTTTTGCGAAACAATTCGCCCGCGACTATGTAGCTCAACTGGTTAGAGCTTCAGTGTAAAGTTTTGAGGTCCCGGGTTCGAATCCCGGTCTGGCTGCTGCATTTTCTCTTCCTAGTTACAGTATGTTAGACTCGCTTTCAGTCCCTAAGTTATTCATGAAGAATTTCGCAACTGTATTTTCCTACTAGCTTATCTCCTTAGTATAGAAATCAGACTTCGAAGATTGTTAGAATTTATTTTTCTTCTAAATAATTCAATTTTCTAGAGACAGGGGCCAATCGGTTTAGTCTCCACCTAGCATACATTTCTAAAATACCTAGTCTCACCTAGCATACATTTCAATTTTCACACCTGATCACAATTTGGTTATAGTCTGTTTCAAAATGATGTAGATGGTATTGTAATACATATTATAATTAAGAACTTATGTCTACTTTAATCAGAGAAATATTCCATTTTCTTTGTGAAGAACTATAATGACACGTGGTAGTAGATGAAATATGAATAATAAAAAAAATGAATATATTTATTTAACCTGAAAATAATAACGATTTTACAGATATTATAACATGTACAGTACTAGCCGCCTACATGTTATTAAAATCTTAAATTATTGTTGATTAAGTAAAGTCTCATCAACTAATCTTAATATCAAAGATTATTTAAAATTCTGTAATGCATTGTCTATAAATTGCAACTGATACAATAACAGTTGACTGAATGTTGTTTTTATATTTCCTTTATTTTATAGTTATGTCTGCAAAATTTCAATCTCAAGCTGATTTTGTGTGGACATACACTGTAGATAGGAAAAATAATTATAATTTTCACTTATCATAATATCACAAATGTCAATATTGTCAACATTTATTCAAAGCTTGGGCTATTGGCCCTTATATATGGTAGATGATGTACAAAAAACGATGTATAGAGAATGTATAAAGATGATGTACATAATACACGATATAATCAACTATGAGGTTCTGACAGTCTCAAAGATAAACTTCCTTAATATACATAGCTGTTTACTATTTTGACACTTAACAACTGAATAGTCGGAAAACCGCACTCTTAGATTTTGAAATTTACTGCAAATTAACAGAAGCAAAATTCATCTTTCATGTCTGTGGAGGTACATACCTTACAATGTATTTGTTCTGAAGGAAAATTTCTTTTTCTTCCCGTCTCAAAGAATGCAAAGAAGTATTTAATCTACTGAGACATACATGCATTCTATATTTTACAGGAATATACTTCGTAAGATCAAACTGAAGAAAACAATTCGTACCATGTACCGTCATAAAGTGTTGGTTAAAAGCACCGTAGGAATGTGGTATAGACGGAATAATAATATTTTAATGAAGCTACTTTGAATATGTGTTTACTATTATACTGCATAAATAATGGAGTAATGTGTACACTATGATGTACGGTTAACGTGAAATGACCCTTCGTTGTCATTTTAAATGATTGCACTATATTAATGAAATACTAGTAACTCGGGCTGAACTTATATATTTTTGAAACATCCATTGAAAACCAAGCTTACATGACCAATTTATTCAACAATGGTATAAGGATGTTACAACCTTGACCAGAGAAATAATAATAAAGTGTGCCGCTACTTCTTCGATACCGGAAGAAATGCAACCAATGTCGCCACAAGTGGCGATCCTGGTTGGAGGTCCTGTGACGTGGAACAGAAAGTGGAGGTCTGTAGGCTCTGGTTAAGGATTAATGGAACCGCTCACGATATGCTAGTCTATAAAATACATTAGTGGTCAAAAGGAAAACGGAGAAGTTGGGAATGTCGTGTAAACAAATTTAAGTTAAAAGTCGAAACCGGTCGGTATTCTCGTCCAGCTACACCTTTACTGGATCGACTTTAGACGCTGCTTTATATCTTATGTATCGCAGGCGCCTATGTTTTAACTTTATATAATTATGTACAGTGCTAGTGATTTTACTTATTTTAAGGTATGATAATGACTTTTAGTGTCTCATAAGCCTGATTTGGCTGGATGTCGATAACTGATTGATTTAAATTTTGAAATACATGTAGCTTTTACTTTTTGTAAAATCTGCTGTAGTTTCAATGTATATCGATATGTGACACTTAAATAAAACAAATCGTATTGTATTGCAATAATATGTAAAGTTAGGACATTTCATCTGATATTCCCTATTATTATGATGAAGACGATAATAGATGAAGTGGAAACAATTTTATAAATAAATAAAATTTTACACCAAAAATCAATCCTATGTATACGTTCATATTCACATGGTAAGACACTTTATAGTACAGACTATAGTTTACCTGTAATTAAATCCTATTGTTCTCTAATTAACTGACACCAAATCTCACCTAGCAAACATCCAACACCTTACCTGTATATAGGAAAATACCAAATGTATGCTACGTGAGACGATACCGGCCAGTCGGGGGTGAATTTCATTATCTATTTGAATATAACTATATCCACCTTACGTAACAAATAGATTCCTCGTTATTATTGTACAGACCCAAATATTTACAAGTTTAAAGGACTTTTATCATTATGCAATCAACGAGTTCTGCCAGGTTTATCTATTTTCCTAATCAAAATGGCTCCTCTTTTGTGAATGATGCATATGTATAACTGTTAATAGTTAAATAACTTGGGAATTATATGTATGGTGTTTTTTTTTTATGTTTGCTTTGTATTTTCCATTGTATGTCATATCATGTTACTATACCGTACCGGTTCTAAATTGAACTGTCCATTCTTTCAGTTATACATGTGTATACAAATATGTATATTGTACTTCATTTTCCATATTTGCAACTTTATTTCCTCATGTAACACATATTATGTGTCCGAGTGTCAATACAATCTTGCTTGTATACATTTTGTACATGCATGCACCTGTCCATCCTGTCAAAATTTAATATATGAATTCATGTACACATGTACCTCATGTTACACATTTCCATGTGTCTGAGTGTTGGAAATAAAATCTGAAATCTGAAGCAGTGAGCCTCACAGGCATAGGCACTTTTTGAGTATTTTATAACTGCCATGTGTTCAGTCGTTTAAACTAATTTGAACGTAATCCTTGGTTCTTCAATATTCTTTAAAAATAATTGAGATCTCTGTTGTTTTGTTCTAACAACGCAAGTTGTTTTCTTTTCCGGTCGTTTGGTTTTGATTTTCAGAGTTTTTATTGCGTGTGTGTGTATTTATATATTTGTTAGTTTTTTTGTTTGTTTTTTTTTTAATCGTGTTTTTTACAAATATTTATTTTAAGGCATGTTATTAATTTTCTTATGCTATTTTAATCTACTTCAACTTGCCTTATCAACTTCATTGGCTGTATCTCACTGCTTCCTGTCATCGTTGCACTTTTGTCAATTTCCCCGTGAACGACGGTACAGGTGTCCACTTGTAGTATATTGTGATTTTTTAGGCGCATTGGATTACGTTTAAAATAGTCATGTCATCTGTGTGGTATATATAACACATACAATAGGTAACCAATGGACCATGTAAAATGGAAAATTTAATTTTATTAACAAATCATAAATACAGTTTATCAAAATTTCCGCTGCGTTGTTTGTATATAACATTTTTTTTTTATTTCAGAATGTAACGAAATTCTGAAACGAATATGTACATGTATATATATATATATATATATATGCATCTACTCACTATAACAAGAAACGACACAACACGGACTGTGAATAAAAAAGGCCACCCTCAAAGAGGGTGACTAAGTATTTATTTATGAAACTTGAGGAAATTTTCCGAATTAGAAAAATAGCATAAAAATACATACATATAATGTACATGAAACTTTTAACTGTTGAATACATATCATACAAAACCAATGCGGGGTTAACAAAAAAACGCCATATAGCATAAAAATACATACATATAATGTACATGAAACTGTAGAGGGTGGGTATTTTGCAGAAAAGATGTTATAACTTTTAAGTTTACTGGATTGGATAGGTAACACAGCTTAAATTCTAAGATGGCTGACTGATAGAGAGGGCTCAGCGTCCCCTTGAAATTAACTGACCAATCAGATGACCCGTGATCCTTAGGGGACTACTGGCTACGACGCAAGGGACATAACTCTTACTGGTATGCATAAGAAGATTCCACAAAAATTCGGAAAATTTTCAAAATGATCTAGTTTAGTGTTTCCGATGCATACATTAAGCTAACGGCTTAGCTGCCTTATATATGCATCTTTCGACCTTCTAATATCTAAGTACTAAAACTCATACAATCAATCATCATTATGTATGTTTGTCCCAGGGCAGTCACGAACTGTCAATCGGCTGAGCTGGGTAGTGATCAGGAACTGGTCAATCGGTTGACCCAATCTGACAACCTTAGTGTCGTGTGCACCGATACCGGGACAGTCACCCGTCGTGCCAACCAGTGTTACATGTATGTTGGCGAGCCTCGCGGTCATATTCACGGTACCCTGCCCTCGCCCGTTCCTCGTCTTCCACCCACTTCAAGTAGTTTATAGGGATCACCGATACCATGTTTCTACACACCAGAGTAATTCCCCCAAACTAGCCAATCGAATTCCTTGTCTCCCCCGACCATGCCTACATCTATGGAATTAATGATATATACCGCAAACTAGGACAACTTGACGTTTTAGACGCAATCGTTTAATTTGGGAATATAGACAGTGAGTGATCTGAAGTTAAAAATGAGCCCGGTATACATACACGGGGCGGAAGTTGACCAAACTCTTCTGGGGGGACATATAGAGAAAGTTGAGGGTGAGCGGGACATGGCTCGGCAATGCTAGAAACCGAGACGAGATGCATGCGTAACAACCTGTTAATTGGGGGTATCCAGGACCCTGGTGACCCAAATGAAGACACAGAAACAGTTGTGAAACCTTTTTTTCATGAGGAACTTGAAATTGAAGCGAAAATAGATTTCCAAGTAGTCGGGGTCAGGAGGAGACGGGACGGGGAACCACGATCAATCGTGGCTGTATTCAGGGCTCACATAACTTAATAATTTACTTTATGTTATTACTAAGATAAATTACTCAGAGGCACTGTATTAACCGGGAACAAATTTTACGTAGGAATTTCAATCGTATGAAACACTTGCTGATTGGTTGATTTAGTTGTATGAGTCCTGCACCCACCGAAAGGATCGTGAAAAAGGTCTCGACGCTACCCCCAATAAACGTTCAGGGTAAATGAACAGTTTCCATCTTAAATAATAAACGAACAACGCCGTGTCCTGTTTCCTATTTTCAAATAGGCGAAGAGACAGAGACGACAGATGAGCCTCAAAGCTGATACATTGGTTATTGACGGTCATATCCAGCGACCACAGTCTTTTCCCCCACACCAGCCGTTCTCCGCCCACTCTATCAAATTAACATTGGAATGTATCTTAAACTATTTGTAATACTGTATGCGGATGATGCTTTGTTAATGGCCTAGACACAGAAAGGGGTACAACATGCCCTGAATGTGTTTCAAAATATTGTAGAAGTTGGAAGTGAGCTATTAATCCACAGAAAACGAAAGTCGTCATCTTTGAAAAAAGAAAACGTAGACAACGTGTTCAAATTGAATAAAGAAAATATCGAAGTCCCAAATTCTTCTTCATATCTACAGGATGGGACCCAGGAATTAATATTAGGTGTTGCCCAAAGTTTTAAACTCAGAAAAAGCCAGATTTTTGCACTTATCTGGTACTAATATATTAGAACTGTAATTGCGGTTCTGCTTGTATACTAATTTCTGCCAACAAAAATCTAGAACTTCTTTGTTTCTAAGATTGGGACAAGTATACTTTCACTGCCGAGCGTGTTTTTTTGAAGATGTAATACTAAACTGTTTCAAGCACTATCGAGCGTAAAAAAGCAAGATTTTATTGGACATTATTTTCATTGACATGTAGATCGAGTGAGGCGTAAAATAGTTTTCTGAGTTTCCAAGTTATATTTTATAACGTAAAGTATTTACATTGTAAATAAAAAATGGTTAAAATGTGGATTTTTGTTTAAAATGTTTGTGTCAGGCCCTTAAAATGGTCAATTTTCGATGTTTAAGGGGGGGGGGGCATTTTTCTGTAGATTCAGCTGATAATGTTGCACTGTATATAATGCACTTTGTAACTTTGCAACAGATGAGTCAAAAGACTTAAGGTAATAAAATACTTGAATTTAAACTTGACATGTACATGTAGTTTAGGCGAGCATTTTGGCAATTAAATATTAATTTCTTTTGTCATAAATATGAATTATGATTTAACTGTTTGTCTTTCACTGGACAAGGTCCACATCCTTACAAATAATGAATTATGTATATTGAAAACAATTCAAATGAAAAGGATGTACACGCCAAGATTATGTGCTAACATTAGTTATTAGTCACGTGATGAAGTGATGGTAGGAGGCTGCTTCATTGTTTTTTGAAATTTTTGAATTTTTTATTTATAAATTGGTATGATAAATCACTCCTGGTATCCATGTGTACTTGAAACCACAGGTGAAAATACAGGTAAATCTATCATGAAATAGACTCCACCTTTGAAATAACACTTTATCTTTATACCTATTTCCAATAGATGGTATAGTCCTTTCCCCGTTATCATTTTCACTTTTTAATGATTTAGAAGGTTTAATGAAATCACGTGACTGTAAAGGTTTGTCTAATATAAACAACTAGCTAGAGGAGGAATTACACGTATATCTAAAGGTTTATTCTATGCTATACGCTGATGACACTATATTACTATCAGACACGGCAGAGGATTTGCGAAAGCAATTGGAAGTATTTTTTTGAATCAATACCAGCAAAACTAAAATCATGGTATTTGGTAGAAAAAGAATACCTGATGGCCTTAATTTTACATACAACGGTACTGTTATAGGAATAGCTAAGTATTTGAAATATCTGGGGGTTTATTTTACTAAAACTGGTTTGACACAATTCAGTATCAAACAACTGTATGGTAAAGGTTTAAAAGCAATGTATGGTGCTATTTCCAAATGTAGGGATCATAATTTGTCAAGAGATTGTCAACTTGATATATTTGACAAAGCCATCAAACCTCTTGTTTAATATGGATGTGAAGTTTGGGGTTTCTGTAACTATAAACTTATCGAACGTTTACATTTAAAATTTTGCAAACACATACTTAATGGTAAAACGTCTACGCAGAACTTTATGATATACGGAGAACTTGGAAGGTTTCCGCTAGATATCAATGTCAAAGTAAGAATGGTCAGATTTGGGCTAAATTGACAAAAAACAACCAGAATAAACTAAGTAATAAACTGTAAGCAATGTTATCAAACTATGAATCATCATGGCTAAAATATGTGAAAAGTATTTTTGAAGAATGCAGTCTGATACATATATTTAATAGTCAAGAGTTTTTAAGTATACATTGGCTAAAGAGTACCATATTTTATAAACAAAAAGGAAAATTTATATCAAACTGGAGAAATGAAATTTATCCTCTCCGAAAGGAATCAATTATAGAATATATAAGTACGAACTTTGTTTTGAAAAAGTACTTACTAGAACTCCCTCCGAAACTAGCCAAAGCGTATTGTAAGTTTAGAACATGAAATACTAAGTTACCAATTGAAAGTGGTAGGTGGTTCAATATACCACGTGAAAATGGATTATGTAGTTTATGTTATTTAAGAGAAATTGGCGACGAATTTCATTATCTGTTTACATGTACACATCAACCAATTCTCAATAGTAGGCGAAAACATATGTCAAGATATTATTATGAAAGACCAAATACATTTAAATATTATACATTATTCAATTGTGTAACACAACATGAATTGACATCATTGGCAAAATTTATTACCAATATTAATGACATAATTAATTTACAATACTAATATCCATCCTGTTCCACCATGTGTTATTGTCACCCATTTGTATATATGTATTCTCTACACTGTATTGTTTATGAGGATAAAACAAATGTCATTGTCCTAACTGACAGGGTGATCAACACACCGTGACATTAGAACAATAAGATAAGGTAGATTCAGTCTGGTGAGCCTTGGTCACTGACCTGACGGGTGGAGACTCTACTAATATATAGACAATGGAGGATTAATCCCCTATTTTTTTGACTATACAATGTAAGTAGTAGACACATTGTTCAGGCAACACCCTTAGGCATTTATAGATATTCAAACTGCTGGCAAGGGGCAACCATAGAAAATCATAGATCAAGGGATGGTTGATTTTAAAGGAAATCCCATATGAAATAGAGGAAAATCTTCAAAAACCTTGGTCCAGATTATTTTTGGACACAGAAAAAAGGGTGTTGTCCGGGCAACTAGGGCAACACCCATGGGCCCGCCCCTGATCTCGGCATATTATTCAATAGCAATGGTACCTTTAGTAAAGCAAAAACAAAAATAACTGAACAAGCTAAAAAGACACTATATGCATTGTACAAGAAAATAAGAAATATTACATTGTCTGTTGATTTGCAACTTAATTTGAGTTCAGTGGATTCTCTTGTTTCACCGATCCTATCGTATTCTTGTGAGATATGGAGATTCGGAAACACTATTATCATTGAAAAAAATGCATTTGCAATTGTTTAAAAGAATCATGTATGTGAAAGTTTCTACTCCGATTTATATGATTTATGGAGAAACCGGCAGATATCCTTTGGAAGTAAAAACCAAGACAAGAATTATCATGTTTTGGTTTAAGTTGTTAACTGGAGTGAGAAAATTATCTAGTTTGACTTATAAAATTATATATGTTTTACAATTAAATGAACAAATGCATTTTGAATGGAATAATTACATAAAAGATATATTAAATAAGTTAGATTTTAGCAATTTGTGCATTTTTCAAAATCCATGTACTATGAATAAAAATCATTCAAAGCTGTAGTAAAATAGCGGTTAAAAGATCAATTTATACAGAAATGGTTCTTATAGATAGAACACTCTTCTCGTGGTGAATTCTACTCCGTATTTGAGACAAACTTTCAGTATGAATCACATCTAACAAAACTTGATGAAGATGAAAGGAAAATTATTTGTTAATTCCAAATGTCCAATCTAAAATTACCAATAGAGACTGGACGCTGGAATGCAACTCCAAAATCAGATAAAATTTTGTCCATTATGACAAACAGATATAGGTGATAAACCGAAATATTTGTTTAAATGCCAGATACTTATATATCATCAATAAGAAAAATGTATATCCATAATTATAACTCTACAAACCCCAGCAATTTCAAGCTAAAAGGAATGGTTTATATTTGTAATTTAAATGTTTTACCTAAAAGAAGTAGTTTTTCAGAGAAAACAATTGATGGTTTAAGCGACAAAAGATAAATGCAGTGATATTATTCTGTAGCATTATATATTTACTAGTTGTATAAACAATCTGTACTCACTTTGCTATGTAATTGAAATGTATTAAGGTTTTGACCTATTGTAACACACATTGTGTGTCATGAGTTTTAAAGATAAATGTTTAAAATCTTGAATCTTGTGCAAATTCGGACGTAGATGGACCGGAGAGCATATATAAGGTTTGATTGGTTGTGCGGAGGGATCCGGAGAGCGGGAAACATTTGTATATTGAGTTAGGAGCCTAATCTCTTGTTTGCATACAACTATATGCACTGTGATTCATCGCGGTATTTAACTCATGCAGAGCAGACTGAATGCTTGGATGTTCTATAAAATCAAAACCTGGTTTTAGATACGAAACGAACTATGATCTTACAAAAGTTGACGGGATACACCTATCGTTTTACATCCAAATATCCCATTTAACGATTTTGTTAGCATTGTATGTTACTTAAAACGTATATGATCAGCAGCTGTACGATATTCGTCCCGATATTTGCGCACGCGGCGTAATAACTGTCGAATGCTATCGAACCCTGGATTAGTAAATATGTATTTAAATGTGAGCTACTTCTCTTTGTTTGTTTATATGTTGTTTGCAGTGTATTAGTGTTATTTCATACTTATGTGGCAGTATGTAAATATTTTGTATTAAATCAAAAGTTTTTTATAAGTTTATTAAACTCTTATAAACTTTCCATGTACATGTGAAACCAAAATGGTACTTTTGTAATATAAGTATTAATTATTGTACTTAAAATTATTTTATTACAGCGTATGCCTAACTCTTACGCCATCTATTTTAATACATGTACTTGTCAAACCAGTCTGTGAGTCCAGGTGTCCATCTGAATATTCGTCACCTGTATTGTATTGTCATGTTTACTTAATGTCTTGTCACGTGATTGCGTGTGCGTACTCGTACCTGTGAGTCATTACCATCATTCCCGCACTTGAACTTATTTCGTTCTTTTTGAATTCTTTCATTCATCTTTGCATTCTTTTTGGCGATATGGACAGGAAAACACACGAAAACTCAACGCCTCGATACCCGGAGCATTTCACTAATGATTAATGTTAACTCTTTTGAGTCATTAAACTATATAATAAAATGTAAGATAAAACCCTTATCAATGTTGAATCCGACAATATACATGTATTTCTACAATGTAACGTTTTAGAGACATAATTATAAAGTCTACTGGCCGATATGTTAACACTTCGGCTTTCCATGCACACAGTCTGAGCTAAATCCCTGATTTTTTTGTATCATGTTTGTCCCGAAAAGGTGTTTTTCTGCTGCTTACCCAACACAACTTTATTCATCCAAAGTGGAGCATAAAAAGGTCTTGGGTGGGTGCAACAATCTCTCTGCTGCAAAATGTCGTTGGAAGCACGGTCTCTTGAAGAAAATCTCAGAATTATTTTAGGAAAACTACAGATTTACTTTTATACAAGTGACCTTTAGGAAAATCTCAGGATTGGAGGACAATCTCAAGAGTTTGGGAGAAAAGTGGAAGGTTTTCTGTTGAGGAGGGTTTTTGCAAGTCATTTTGAGGAATCTCAAATAATTTGAGGAAATCTTCTGATTTATGGAAATCTATGAAGGTTTATGCACATTTGTGGAGGTATTTAGCAAGGTGGCACATGACTCTTAATTAGCCCCTTCTAATGCAGAACCTGCGATATCTCATAATGTATTGATGGTATGTTTTTGTTTTAAAGGTCTAGAATGGCTTATTTGAACATGATAGTAGGTTACTATATCAGATGTTGTGCAATGATAATGATTAAATGTTCATTTTTTTGTGTATTTTCAGAAAAACAAGATGTCGACCAAGTATAAGGTATTACTGACAATGGTTGCCTTTTCTATGGGATTGATATGTCAGTATATGTACATGGGACAGTCCGAGGTGAAGATGATCGTTACGGGGACAAATCAGGGTCAAGTTTTCACCGAGAAAGTATTCTATAAAGATAAATACAACCACACGCTGTACCGCCCCCGATTTTCAACAAGGCTTTGTGATTCAAATATGACTTACATAGACTTTGGCGATACATTCACAAGCACACAGATCGCTCGGGTGAATAGGTGTATTTCGACTTACGAACAGGAGTACCAGAAGGGACTTAAAGAAGAGAGAATCAAAAGAGATGTACGTTGGTCAAGTCATACATATATCAACAACAAAAGTTTTATGATAGAGGCTGGGGGACACAACGGAGTCGATGTTGAGCAATTCAACTCGCGCTTCCATCCCGGCAAATACGTCGTTTTGGAACCTGTGGAAAGGTTCTTTAATGTATTGAAGACGAAGTTCAAAGGGTCACCAAATGTGATTGTTTACAAGTTCGGGGTCGACGCGACCGACGGGATCTTTTATGTGAACGATGCTAAGGATGATGGGTCATCTATTTTTCACAAACACGAAAGTGGTAAAAGTAAGGCTGCAAAAATTGTGAACGTTACCAATTTTTTTGAGATGTTATCTGTTAGAGGACGAGATGTGGACCTTATCACACTGAATTGTGAGGGATGTGAGTACGCTGTGCTGGACCTTCTCCTCTCTACAGACTACATACGTCACTTCCGGAATATTCAGTTCCAATCTCATAGAATTTCCGGAATTTGCTATCCCGTCAAACGATTCTGCTGGTATCAAGAACTTCTACAAAAAACACATAAGATCCAGTTCCAGTTCAAATTTGTATGGGAGAGTTGGAGCCGAATATAATAATGCTATTTTTTACGTTCTTGTAAATATTGTTTATAGTTTGAAGTAATAATTCCATGCATTGCTTTTCGAAATAGTTCATGTTAAAGAAACACATAAAATATCTTTTATGAATAGTTATTTGAATTTGGATCATTCTTGTCTTTTCGAAGAAATCGACTGGGACGAACTTTTTCAAGAACCCCTTCCCGTATTCCCGTATGACATTTGTGACATGTTTACATCAAGACATTTGCAAATAGCCAAAAATGTGTTCCATAAAATATATTGACAATTAGACCCGATGACAAACCCTGGTTTGATAATGACCCTCGACGTAAAACTAGTAAACGAAACAGATTTCTCTAGAATTATAAAACTTACCGCACTCCTCATAACTTGAACAACTTTGTGAAATAGCGGAACAATGTTAATACTCTTTAAAAAAGGACAAATGAATCGTTTCCGGATATTAAGGACAGTGGAAATGGATGACGAAATTACAACTAACATACTAAATTGCTTTGTTTCTATATCAACTGTTGACCATACTGACACTGACTTACCTGTTGTAAAATCTAGATCCGACTCGAACATTTTTGACATGGTGGTTAATGCACCATGAAATGACAAGCATCATCGTCATCATCACAAATGCAAATATCTTTTAATATAAATGATATTATTGACACATTTAATATTTTGATATTGGTTAAGCTGTGGGAAATAAGTATCAGTTAGGCAACCCTTCTGTATATCTGTCGGCGCAGTGGATAGCGAATTTGCCTTTCACCAAGGCGAGTTGGGTTCGCTTCAAGTTCAAGTTCTTTATTACTTTAAGTCGGTTGACTTATCAGTTAAAATATACATACAAAACATTACAGAGACAACATACAATATGATACACACACATATACCCACACACACACACACACACACACACACAATTCAACTTTTATTCCATAAGTTTGACAACTTATTGGATAACTATAATTTACAATAAATTACAAATGATATAAACATAATCAACACTCATTATCAATATATGTGCGGTCTTCAATCTGATATTATAGCTTGTATAATACATGTATATGCGGTCTATAATTAATATATATATATATGTATATATATATATATATTACCTACATTGTATATTGCAGACTAAATCTAATTAATACACTATTCTATGGGAGTTATCCCCCTTCCCCCACCCACACCATATATTGTATAATAACCTCTTAATTGTCTAAATATCTAAGTACATAATTGGCAGTAGAACTATAGACAATATGTAGAAGAAATATAATCAGAATTGTAAGCAATTTAATTTGAAATCATATCATTATATATAACTTTCTATGGACCTTATTTACCTGCAATTTTTCTCTTTACCAAAATGTGCAGACACTAATTTCCAAATATAATGGATACACAAATATATTACTACAAAATAAAATGTATGTTGGTACCAGAAATTAAATCATAGGGCCAATTCGTACATATTCATATTGTATCCGTTACTAAATAGTTATGTTTATATCATTATTTAACATCAGATGCATGAGGTCTTAGAAATGAACAGAACTGTACATTTATTTTTATAGTGACATATTGTCTAAAAAATAAGAGAAAAAAGGTTCTAACGCCAAATATGTTACTCGTTTACAATGATTAATTGTTGACAGTAAGCAAAATCTGATTATTGTAATATCAATCCATTATGTCCATATATCTATCATCAATGGAGAGGACCTATATAGGCTATAAGCCTGTTGTCCAATCCTTTTGGCAGTGTAACATTCTTCTATGTCAATAAAATATGTTGAAATGAAAAAAATGAAGGATTTCGCCAGTAATAGGGTTTTATGTATTTTAATCTCAGAATATGATGATAATTCCCCGATCGGAAATGAAAAGGTAAGGGTTCACCTGCCCGACCACGTGGGTTTTTTCCGGGTACTCCCGTTTCCTCCGACATTAGACCCCCGCGCACTTACATCCGGGCCAACAAGAATGATTAATATAAGTTGAAATAACTTGTTTTAT
Source organism: Mizuhopecten yessoensis (assembly GCF_002113885.1). NCBI lineage: Eukaryota > Metazoa > Mollusca > Bivalvia > Pectinida > Pectinidae > Mizuhopecten > Mizuhopecten yessoensis. The sequence goes on from NW_018408541.1 coordinate 107,454, forward strand.
AATTGTTGCAAAATAAATAAAGTTTATATATATACTGTACATAATCTCATACAAAGACATCACAGAGTGAGTGACAACCTAAAAACAGCACACATGTCTAGTTTTCTGCGATATAACAGGGTATGGCACAGGGTGCTGAAAGTGAAATCATCCATTTATGGAATATGAGGAAAACTATCAAATTGGTTAATGAACTATGAAACAAATTTACCTCGACATGCATTTATTCAAAATTGTAAATCCTCTATAAAAACAAATACAAGAGGGTCTCAGGGTGCGGTACTTCGTCCGTTGTTGTTTATATTATATATCAACGATGCAACAGGCTATCTAGAAAAAAACTTGTTTTTCGAAACTCATTAATCACGCATTATTTGACATTTACGGTTTTCAGATTAAAACTCAATTTCTTTCCAAATACAAAGATACCTTTTTATATAAATTCGGAAGGTGTCATAGCGCCTAAAGTAAAGCTCAGCCCGCAGGGATTTGGTAATATCAGTTGTATTACCTTTATGACGTGAACTTGACACCAGAGACGTATATGTATATTACTACGGCTTAATATGTCTCTGTTGACACCAAGACGACCGGGTCACACCTAAGGCATGTGACTACGAAGTTGTAACAATAAGATTCCATTCCCTTATAAGAGCAATGACTCGTATGCCGGAAGTAAAAGCGCCTTTAACACGCGACCCTGTGTCAACAGATAATCTTTGATCATACCACGAAATTAGATTAGAGAGAAAGGCAACTACCTCTTCGGCATAGGAAATATGTCTGGTGCACTGTGATGTCGCGAGAACGCGCAATAATTTATGCGATTTGGAAAAAACGCCGCTTCGATCAAAACAGAAAATTAGTGTCAGTGAAAATATTTATATATCTAAGTCCGTGATCATACGCGATAAATCATTTTAGACAGGTAACTTTTTTTGGGAATCTACTCATTTTAGATCTAAACCACGCTTGAATCTCGTTTTGATCTAGTGTCAGAACTTTTAACAATTTAACAGACAACCAAACGTTTTATAAGTGAACATGCATTTGAAAGATAGGTTTAAAAACTAGAAACCAACTGTTTTGTAGAACTTTTTATGGTGGACATTTTTCTAAATGGAAATGAAATGGATTTTTATTTGTTGCAATAATTGTCACTTAATTGACATCACTACATTTCACGAGACAATACGTCAAATAAATGTCTCTATTTCGTGCTATATCATAACTTGTCGAAAAGGAACAATATCTGGATTTCCACCAACCAGTCATATTTTAACCGAAAAAGTCAATTTTGTGAAGCTTGGAGCGTCATCTCTTTCATCAACTTTTACTTTAATCTACAAAATAGAAACATAAAGTTATGTCAAGGTTTTTTCGAACCTTTAAAATAATGACGATGTTCTAATTCGGTGCGACATATTTTGCTTAGACTTTTTTCTATTTTGTAGATTATGGTGAAAGTTCGTGATAGAGATAGTAGGGCCATAACTCCATTCATTTGAGAGCTAAAGCTCCCTGTTCTATATCCCCAAATACTCATGTCCCCTCGTGCGTTCTTTAATAGTGCAAACATTATGCTTATAAAGGGGTATAACTTCATCCATTTTGCATACTCTATTCACAACCGTTTAATTTAAGTATTTTGTGTACCATTCGTATTCATTTTGTCTACAGACAGATAGATGCATGGACAGACACCCCAGCCACATTATGATGGCCTTGCAGGGAACCACAACTCACAAGGACCAAGCTCCAGTGACACTTTTATGGGGGAAAAACAAAGTATCATTCTTCCCTAATACCAAATCACTTTATTATATGTACTAATATAAAACAATAACACAATAGTGAAGATAAATCTTGCTACCGCACCATTGCTGTCTATTTCATCAACTTGTAACTCAAATGTGGTACCTCTAGCTATTTTTTTTCTAGAAAAGACTCCAAATGAGAGAAATATGGCTGGAGAAACACTAGATTATATATATATAATTATCTTATTTTGCTTTCTGCTCCTTTCTCTCCCCCTCCCCTCTCCATAAGTGTAGCCTCTTCCATTTGCACTTTTTTATCATCACCACATAAGGATGCTTCCAACCAAAAGAACACCGACAGGTCAGCAAGGGCCCCGCTGTGTGACTGCCTATATATTCCCCATTTAAGGACCAAACAAAAGCTACATTGACCATCTTGGTCCTTGGGGAATAGGTCATGGGGTTATTCACATATTCATGCAGGTGATCTGTATCATTTGCCAAAATGTCACAAAATTAAAAGTATGAACACAATTATGTTAATAGAACAGAAGTTATAGCCAAATTCATATTAGCCAAATTCANCTGTTCCGAAAGAGATGTATCTCCAAATAAAAGTAGATTTAAATTACGAGGCATGTATTCATTCAGTTCACGATTAAGCTTAATTCTTTGTTCGTTACATTTATCACAGGTAAAAAAGAAATGGTGTGTGTCTTCAATAGGGAAGCCACATATACAACGTTGGTAATCAATAAGGTTAACACGAAACAGATCACTTTCAAAGTACTAGAACGGTTTCTTAATTTTGTGTGCAAAATATAATTTTTCCTATCACCATAGAAAAAGGGGTTTGGTACAAGCGGCAAGTTTACGTCTTGAATGGCGTTTCTAAATGATGAGAACGTGGCACTACGTCGTATACTAGTAGGTAACTGGTTCCACAGTCTAACAGGAGAAGGAAAAAAGGATACGTTAGATAATTCAAGTCTGTTGTTAGGTAGGCTGTAGTTTTCAACGTTTTGAAGATTATAGTGAGAGTTATCGACAAGGGAAGGGAGTAGAGTGTTGAGATAGTTAGGAGCTATATTATCGTGGATTTTAAAAAATAATTTTCTTGCCGATGGGCAACAAATTCAATACTTACATTATTTAAGTTAATTTCAATGAGGTGATCAAGATCAATATTAGAAATAAGTAAAGCCTCTGTTTTTGCAGGATTGAATTTAGCCACTTATCTGCCCACAATTGTATATTTACGAGATCATTATTAATTTATTGTTCAATTACTTGTGGTGATTTTATCCGAATACAAAAGAGAGGTGTCATCAGCAAAAAGTTTTGATAGACTTTCTATATTATCTGTTATGTCATTAATATAAAGTATAAACAGCAATGAACTACGTCGTGAAATTAGAAATAGATTGCATAAAAAATTAAAAAGAGTTTTTTCTATAGAGAATTTAGCTAAATTTAAAAAACATAGAAATCATGTCAACAATCTCAAACGTAGAACAAGAGAACTTTTTATGCTGATATTAATGGACTTTTAGATAACTATGCAAAAACAAATCAAAAGAATTTTTGGAAACTGGTTCGGAGATTAACTAAAAGTGCAGATGTATCTTACATTATACCTCCTCTAAAAGACCCTATTACTAATTCTACTGCAGTAGATGATGAACGAAAAGCTAATATTTTAAATGACTATTTTGTGTCTATCTCTACTATAGACGACTCAGGTGTACCTTTACCACAAGTTGATATGAGAACCCAAAGTCGCATAGATAATATATTTTTTACACAAGCTGATATTGTTGACATCCTTAAGTCTCTTAAATTAGGTAAAGCTGTTGGATATGATAAAATTAGTCACCAAATGCTTAAAAACACAGCTCTTTATGTTTCATTTCCGCTATTTCTTATATTCAGAAAGTCTCTTGATCAAGGAATTTATCCCAATTCCTGGAAAAAAGCTTTAGTCATGCCCATTTTTAAGAAAGGCGATAAACAATGCCCCAGTAATTATAGACCAATAGCTTTATTAAGCACTGTAGGGAAAGTTTTTGAAAAAGTTATTACAAAATTTCTGCATAATTATTTATTAGAAAATTCATTGTTATATAAATACCAATCTGGATTTCAGCCAGGTCACTCAACAGTACATCAACTAATTGAAATTTATCATAATGTATGCATAAATCTAGAAAACCGTCATCATACCTGTCTTGTTTTTTGCGACATTTCCAAAGCTTTTGATCGGGTTTGGCATGCAGGTCTTGTACACAAATTAAAAAGCTATGGAATAAATGGAAATCTTTTAGACTGGCTATCCGATTATGTACAGAATCGCCATCAACAAGTCTTCATCCACAATGTTACTTCTCATACTAAAACAACTAATGCTGGTGTACCCCAGGGCTCTGTCTTAGGTCCGCTTCTTTTTCTCTTGTATATCAACGATATAACTGATAACCTTGTCAGCCCTTCCCGTCTTTTTGCTGATGATACTTCCCTATCCGTCTCTTCTCCTTCCGCAATTGAACTAGAAACTACTACTAACCGAGATCTTGAAAAAATTCATAACTGGGCAGAAAATTGGCTTGTTAAATTTAATCCTAATAAAACTGAAGCGCTACTAATTTCAAATACCAATGCTGAGCTTGATGTCAATCTCATTTTTAATAATGTTAATATTGATTTTATCGAACATCATAAACATCTAGGCATTTTCCTAGATGCTAACTGTAAATGGACTCACCATATTGATAACATTTGTAAAACTGTTACGAAACAAATAGGAATTCTCCGCAAGTTAAAATATACTTTAAATCGCAAGACATTAAACAGAATTTATCTTACTTTTATACTCCCTCTGCTTGAATACTGTTGCGAAGTTTGGGACGGTTGTACAACTGCCGATGCAAATAAACTTGAAAAACTCCAGTTAGAAGCGGCGCGTATTGTCACCGGCCTGCCATCTTTTGCTAGTAGAGCGTCTCTTTACTTCGAAACTGGTTGGGAAGTCTTGTCTCAACGTCGCACCC
>NW_018408541.1:113611-118721 GCF_002113885.1 Mizuhopecten yessoensis
CTCTCTCTCTCTCTCTCTCTCTCTCTCTCTCTCTCTCTCAATAATAGATAAATGTAGTGATTTAAACTATGAAATCCATCTTATGATGTGTATATACAATTATTTATCTTATAAGGAAAGGGCGTTAATAATGTTCATGTAACTTGTGCCCAATCCTCTTGCATTTTTTGGCAATAAAATATGTTTAAACAAAGCAATGGGCCAAGAACCGAACCCTGAGGTACTCCTGCATTTGTTCTCTTAGTAGAAGATCTACTATTTCCAATAAAAACTTGTTGAGATCTATTAGTAACATAATCAATTGACCAGTCCAATAACTTTCCCGATATTCCATAGCTAGCTAGTTTCACTTCCAGTCCCCTATGGCACACTCGATCAAACGCCTTAGAAATATCACAAAAAATTAGACAAGTTGGCTGGTTTTTTTCAAGATTGTCGCACATAGTATGATTTATTTCTATACGCTGGTGTACAGTAGAATGACCTGGTTGAAAACGTGACTGATATTTATATATGAGAGAATTATCTAAAAGGTAGTTATGTAAATATTTAGCGACTAATCTTTCGAAAACTTTACCAATAGTACTTAGTAGTGCAATAGGTCTATAATTTGAAGGGTCTTGTTTATCGCCCTTTTTAAAAATCGGCATAACTAGAGCATGTTTCCATTGTTTGGAAAAAGATCCAGTTTCCAAAGATGAGCAAAAGATCAATGAAAGAGGATAAGCAACTGAATTACAGGTATTCTTTAGCATAGTATGACTAATAGTGCCTTTCCTACAGCTTTACCGATTTTTAATGTCTTTAGAATGTCGATAATGTCATTAATATTAAACGGTATGTCTGAAATGGTCGAGTCTGTTCTAGATTCTATAACAGGTACGTCAATGTTAGTATCGTCTAGAGTAGATATTGAAACAAAGTAGTCGTTTAGTATATTAGTCTTTATGTCGTCATCCATTTCTATATTTCCAGTTGCACTCCTTAACGGCGGTTTACTATTAGATGTGTCGGATGATTTTATTAACCTGCGGACTAGTTTCCAAAAGTTTCTAGGATTTGCATCACTGTAATTGTCTAAAAGGCCGTTTATGTCCGCATAAAATAATTCTTTTGTCCTTTTTTTCAGATTGTTTACACCATTTCGTTGTTTCCTAAAGTTGTTCAAATTATTTGGAGTGCGATTGGATTCATATTTTTGGAAAAGTCTGTTTCTTTTCCTTATTTCACGTCTCAGGTTAGAGTTAAACCAAGGTTTGTCATTAGGTCTAATTGTAACAAATTTGGAAGGAATACATTCATCAGCTAATTCTAAATATCTAGATGTAAAAATGTCACACATATCGTCCGGAGAATGGATTCTTAAAAAAAGTTCAGCCCAGTCAATTGATAAAAGTAAATTGTTAAACCGTTCGTAATCTGCGTCTTTAAAACAAATAATTTCCTCTTATAATTTTTACAATATTTGTCCCCACAGTCAGTTCAACAGATGTTGCTTGGTGGTCCGAAATGTCGCGGTCTATGTCAATTACGTCCGATATCGTAAAATTACACGTGTCTGATAGAAGAACAGGGTCAAGTAGCATGTTGCACGTGCGTCCAATTCTAGTTGGTCTGTCGGTCGATAATGTTTGTCAGGTGGTAAAAATGTATGATGTCTAGAAGAGCATGGTTATTGTCAACAGTGAGGAGGTCAACATTTATATCCCCTACGATTACAACAAAAGGAGTTTCATTCATGGCTGTTTCCAGAGAAAGACGAAAGTGATTCCAAAATATATGTGTGCAAGTAGGAGGTCTGTACACAGCACATAATAGATACGTTCTATTGCGAAACTGGATTTCTACCCAAACAATTTCACCTACTTGAAATTCTAAATCAATTCTACGACGTGTGCACAGGGAGACAGAAGTGTAAACATTTATCCCCCACCCGGAGTTCCCCGATCTTTACGGAGCATGTTATAACCATCTAGGAGTATGTCATCGTCTGCTACGGCTATATCTAGGTGAGTCTCAGTAACACAAATTATATCGAAATCACTAGATACGTGTTCCAAGTAGGACAGCTTATTCCGAAGGCTGCGAATATTTAAATGAAATATAGAGAGGTCTTTATTTTGATCACCAGGGCCAGGATTGGGATGGACATCGTTACATGAGAGAAGGAGTAGTTGTAGGATAAGAAGAAAATTTGAGTTATTGATAATACTAGACTGTGTGAACCATATAGCATAAATACATTTCGACAACACATATATTACACCTTGCCTACACTTACCTAGTTGGAGATTAATATAAAAAGTATAATGACTATTTACCAGAACACCGTGTGTAAGATGGTAGAAACTTCTGATCGCCGCCCTATATGACATTATATCATTACCCATAGTCGTCAAAAACTAACACTGTTGTTAAATTTGACGACGATCGGTATAGGTGTACACGTTTACACACTCAGCAATAACAGAGGGGGTGGGGTCACACGGGTCATAGAGGTCAGGATAAGACAGGTATTCGGGAAAGAAGCACAGGGAGAGGGTAGGAAGTGGATTGAATATAAGAATAAAGAGAAGATAGACGAGAGTTATCATGACATAGCAGCATAAAACCAGTACAGGATCACAATTGGGTAAACATGGGGAGTAGAGAAGGAGGGTACATATGTGCATAAACAGGTTCATATTGCTTTCTCAAAATGCGGTAAACATTCAGTTTGACATAATAATTAGATAATAGCAATATGTATAAGTGCTATTATTATAATGATATTGACAAGTGAGACTTACAAAGTTTGAAAAAACAAAACCACCTGAATACTGGTTTGTATAGGTTTAACGTACATACACCATGACACGCGTATCTAGGGACTTTACATAAACACATACCTACATACAGGTATACATCAACGACCATACATACATGACTATACATCAACGACCATACCCCAATGACTATACATCAACTACCATATATAAATGACTACGTCAACGACCATTCATAAATGACTAAATGTCAACAACCATACACCAATGACTAAAATTTACCGACCATACATAAATGACCTTACATTAATGACCATACATAAATGAGTACCATACATAAATGACTATACATCAACGACCATCATACATCATTCTAGATACACAAATAAGCACACACAAATGATCATAAATCATTGATCATACATCATTCTGTACACACAAGTGAGCATACACAAACGATCATACATTAATGATCATACATGATTACGTATACGCTAATGAACATACACCAATTATCATATATCAATGATAATACAACATTCGGCATATACCAATGATCATATACCAGTAACTATTCAACAATGCCCATACACCAGTGATCATACATAAACGATCATACATCAATGGTAATACAACATTCTGCAAATACCAATGGCCATATACCAGTGATTATACATCAATGATCATAAAATAATTATCATACATCTATGATACATTAACGATTATACACATATGATATTGCATCAATGACCATACATTTAAGATGAAACGTAGATGACCATACACCAATGACCACAAGCAGATCATAAGACCCCAATGATCATATGATCATATAAATATGACTACATCAGTAGTGTCCATACTTCCTATAACATATCCCACATATAATTCTTTTCACTGCTTCACATGTTGTACTGCTGTATGGTGTATGCATACAAATCACATACCAGTGAATACTAGCTTACTTCAACAATCACATCATGGACAAACATGACATTTTACACAATATTTCATATTACATAGTTGAACATACATTCACTGTCCTAGTGTTCATATCTACATATAGTACAGTTGATAGACTTTTGTTTATATACTATTCATGGTATGAATTAGTTAGTTTGTTTGGGGTTATTTGATTTTTTTTTCTTTCCGCAAATTTATGTATGCAACCTGTGATTTCAAAGGTTTGAAACCTTAAAAGTAATTGCATTATTATATAAAGGAAAACACTAAGAGAAATTCATGTTTGTTTGGTTTTATTTTATCTGAACAATTAGCTGGTGTCCATTGTGTAAACACCTCCATAGCCTTTTCTGTTTTAGTATTAGTCCTTGCATTGACATAAAGATTAAAAATACCTATAGTATATCTGTATCACAATGTATAACCATGAGAAATTTCAGTTTGAACTTCTGGTTCTTGAGATAATCTCCAAAATTGTAAGTGGAGTATACGTACCCATATCAAAAATATTCGTATAAAGGTATAGAAGCAGTAAAGCGTTTTACGTAAATTGAAATTTATTTTGAGTAGAAGAACTTTAAGTAAAATGTATAGATCGTACGTTCTTCCTCTATTAGAATACTGTTGTGAGGTATGGGATGGGTGCACTCTTGGTGACGCAGACAAATTAGAAAAAACTTCAGCTTGAGGCTTTAAGGATTACCACCGGGTTACCATCTTACTCAAGTAGAGAATCATCGTATTTTGAAACTGGTCTAGAAACTTATTTGAACGTAGAACCCGGCGGAAATTACAACTGTTTTACAAAATTCATAAGAATCTTACACCTAACTATCTTACCTCTTTATTTCCCCCACCGGTTTCAGAAAACACACGCTATAACCTCCGTATTGCTGAAAATTGCTGTATACCTAATTCACGACTTCAATTGACAAATTTGTCTTTTTTCCCCCCTCCATAATCCGACTCTGGAACCAGTAAACCTTAATAGACCTTTCTCATTTTGAGGTAGACCGAGCGCGGAGCGCGGAGACAGACACCTAGAATAGCAAATTTAGGGAACATCTCAAAACCATTTGTTATGCAAAACGTGCATACCTCGACAAACCCTTTATGAAGCTTTCTCGATGTTATCACAGAGTATGTATGACCCATATAAAATATTAGTCTGTTTCTATTGTATGAAAATATTACCAACGCCGTTAATTTAAACCGAAATTAGGATAGGACATACAAGTTTATAGATTTCTAAGTCCGTTTTGGTTCGACAGGTAACACAGAACCATATATGAAGGCCTGGTTTTCTATCCCTCTGTTACTTATATTGGGTTTATTTGCTTATTAAATTCTCATGATTAAACTGGGGGGTGGGGGTGGGTGTG
>NW_018408541.1:118732-120606 GCF_002113885.1 Mizuhopecten yessoensis
TGTTATACTCCACAGAGACCAAAACAGCATTATTACGTATTACACTAATAAAGTAAAGAAGTAACTCGTCACTTTACCATGGTATTGATTTTATTGTCTAGGATTCATTATTTCTAATCAGCGTCGTCTGATGATGACATACCGAATACTTTTAGGAGTTTTGGATTTTTTTTAGTTAACAGCTTTTGGTACTATCGTTGGTTTTCTAGCATAATTGCGGCCAAATTATCTTTCTTCTTTTTCTTTTTCGGTGGAGCTGTGCTGGTCTCCACCTCGTCCTCAGAAGGCAACGACATCGCAATTGCATGCCTTTGCCTGTGAAGAATCCCGCGAAGGTCCGGGGGCTGGGCCTAAGGTTGGGGTTGGCGGTGCCGCGAAGGTCCGGGGGCTGGGCCTAAGGTTGGGGTTGGCGGTGCCGCGAAGGTCCGGGAGCTGGGCCTAAGGTTGGGGTTGGCGGTGCCGCGAAGGTCCGGGGGCTGGGCCTAAGGTTGGGGTTGGCGGTGCTGCTGGATTTGCCTTCCCTTAAGCTCCCCCCGTTTCCAAGAGTCTGATTTTGTCCAGCTCAGACCTATGAGAAAAACAAAAACATACACATGTTCTTAATAGATCAGTAGAGTTGCGGTTCTGTGTAGTTTATGCATACATATAGGGATTGAATAGATCTTGATATTTAACTTTAATACCAGTAATACTTAACGAACTATGGCGGAAAATTGCCCATATTTCCCCAAGTGTCGGCACTGATGAAAACGGAAATATGAATTTTTGAACTGCTGAGATATTAAGTATTGTTAATATGATACTGCAATAGCCATATTCACTATATCTATGAAAGTAATTGGGTATCCAAGACTTTAAAAAAATACTTTCCAACACTTACCCATCCGAGGACCAACTTTTGAGTTAACTTTTTGATTCCGTGATATACACAACACGTATGCCGGAAAAGTTAGCGAGTTTCTTTAAACTGCGACAGGTGTTTCTTGGGTAAAAACTGTTTGTATTTCCATATTCGTCTATGTCCGATGTAGCCGAATGTGTAACGCAGTTAACTTGTGACCTTGAATTATGCTGTTTGCAATAATCTATTCTTAGACACAGGATTCCGATAGAGCTACCTGTATAGAAATGCCAAAGGACGCGTCATGACAGGGTACACGGTGGCACGCGAACACTAGCGGATCACACCTTTGGATAAAATAGGCATAGCAACCCGCCATATCTCTTTACATTTTTTTTTTATTGTATATTCGTTTTCTTAGTTATCTTAATCATTTAAGGTTTCCCTTATCGTCCTTTCAAACCACATTCATGGAAAACTTAGCTTCATCTGGATGATTGCTGCTAGGAAAGTCTTGTGTTATGCGCAAGGAGAAGCGTCAAAATGATACTGATCCTATTCCGTTCATCTATGAATGCAATTTCGCCTGTTAGTCTCTTCATATGATATCGCTGCACAAATTCACATTTAAAGTAATGAAGCTGTAAACGGTCAATGAAGAAGAATGATGAATTCATTATGTAGGCAATGGACATATTGAATGAATCGCGTTAGCGATTCATGTAAAATATGTCCAAAAACCCATTGTTGTTATGACCTCATAAATGTTGAAAAAATATATATCATTCCTTATATTTACATTGACGAATCCTTTCAGTGGATCGATATAACAACGAATAAAACAAATAAACAGGGTTTGTTCCTGCTTATACACGGGTGCAACGCAGTGGCGAGAACAGTGTTTTTTCGCGGGGAAATGTGACACTATCGTGAGAGATCTTAGCAACCGTCAACAACAATAACACAACAAAATGTAGTTCCATATTCAATGTTTATTTGTAGCACAGGACACGTGAATACGTGGATATTTCAC
>NW_018408541.1:121690-141925 GCF_002113885.1 Mizuhopecten yessoensis
TTTTCAGGTCATCTCCCATAATATCAAAATGATCAACACAAAAATGATGACGTCATATAACGCAGTGTTTTGACAAGGTATTTGTTATTCGAAATTCTGATTGGTTGAGGTTACTCGGCGATGAAATAACAGTGATATGTTGCGATTTCTGCAAAATTGTATTTTTTTGTATAAATAATCAATTATTCATCATTATCTCTACTATAAAAATGAGTTGAGTGTGATTCTAAAACCAATTGTAAGGTGGTTTTTCGAGTCACCAAAACGACGCTCAAATTCTCACACATTTGCCTACCATCGGACCAAATTTGGAATTAGATTTCCTGGATAATTGTTTGATTCTTGGCGACAAGATATTCCCCAACAGATATCCTATCATGACGCCATTTCGCAGGCAACAAATCAGACAAGCTCCCCAGAATGTGCAGAACAAATATCTGCACCTTGACGCTATCATGAATAGGCATCGCGTAAGCGTGGAACATTTTATTCGTAAAATGAAAATGTATGGTGTCATCGGAAGTCTGTGGCGCAACCCAAGATGGTGCATTTGTTCTATAGTTGACATTTGTGCAGCTCTTGCTGTGAGGCGACAAAGACTTGTCCAGTAGTGGTAATCGATATGTTACTGTGTATAAAAGTCTTGACCATATATGCGTCTCCATAGAATATTACCTGTTCCTTTACCTGACGTACGGGACAGGTGTTTGACTCCACTACACAATGATCTTTCTATGAATAAAATTATTTTTTGAGATGACCCTATATTTGCTTGTGTTAGTGTCCGTCTCCGCTCTCCTCGCTCGGTCTACCTCAAAATGAGAAATGTCTATTATAACACACGGCGTATACATTTTTAAAGATACTCTTCGCAGGCTAAATACATTAGAAGTCCCTATATATTATCTCATTGGTGATCGAAAAAGTAATATTTTACACACTAGATTGAAAAATATCTCTAGTACCACTTATTTCATGCTAATTTAATAGATTTTCAGCACTGTCAATGTGGACAACCTATCGAAGATACATATCACTCCTTTTTTACTTGTAATAATTACGCGGATCAGAGAATTAAACTCTACCGCGAATTAAATGATTTCATTCCACTGAACTTGCAGCTACTGGTATACGGTAATAATGACTATTGTCATATCAAAAACAGACGCAGCAATTTATTCTAGATAATAATTAAAATTAAAGCCAATGTAAATATATATAACGTCAGGCTACCCACATTGAGCCAGTACCCAAATTGAGCCACCCATCTTTGAAATGGCTCTCAAACTCTCGAGCATAAAATTCACGGAATAATTCACAGTGCGTATAGTCGTATGCAAACAAGAGATTAGGCGCCTAACTCAATATACAAATGTTTTCCGCTCTCCGGATCCCTCCGCACAACCAATCAAACCTTATATATGCTCTCCGGTCCATCTACGTCCGAATTTGCACGAGATTCAAGACTTTAAACATCTATTTTTAAAACTCATGACACACAAGGTGTGTTACAATAGGTCAAAACCTTAATACATTTCAAAAATAGCATTACTATATTCGGCTCCAACTCTCCCATACAAATTTGAACTGGAATTGGATCTTATGTGTTTTTTCTAGAAGTTCTTGATACCAGCAGAATCGTTTGACGGGATAGCAAATTCCAGAAATTCTATGAGATTGAAACTGAATATTCCGGAAGTGACGTATGTAGTCTGTAGAGAGGAGACGGTCCAGCACAGCGTACTCACATCCCTCACAATTCAGTGTGATAAGGTATATATCTCGTTTCCTCAAAGCCAATATCTCAAACAAATTGGTAACGTTTATAATTTTTGCAGCCTTACTATTACCACTTCCGTCTTTGTGAAAAATAGATGATCCATCATCCTTAGCATCGTTCACATAAATGATCCCATCTGTCACGTCGACCCCGAACTTGTAAACAATAACATTTGGTGACGCTTTGAATTTCGTATTCAATACATTAAAGAACCTTTCCACAGATTCCAAAACGACGTATTTGCCAGGATGGAAGCGCGAGTTGAATTGCTCAACATCGACTCCGTTGTGTCCCCCAGCCTCTATCATAAAACTCTTGTTGTTGATATATGTATGACTTGACCAACGTACATCTCTTTTGATTCTCTCTTCTTTAAGTCCCTTCTGGTACTCCTGTTCGTAAGTCGAATTACACCTATTCACCCGAGCGATCTGTGTGCTTGTGAATGTTTGAATCACAAAGCCTTGTTGAAAATCGGGGGCGGTACAGCGTGTGGTTGTAGTTATCTTTATAGAATACTTTCTCGGTGAAAACTTGACCCTGATTTGTCCCCGTAACGATCATTTTCACCTCGGACTGTCCCATGTACATATACTGACATATCAATCCCATAGAAAAGGCAACCATTGTCAGTAATACCTTATACTTGGTCGACATCTTGTTTTTCTGAAAATACACAAAAAAATGAACATTTAATCATTATCATTGCACAACGTCTGATATAATTACCTACTATCATGTTCAAATAAGCCATTCTAAAACCATTAAAACAAAAACATACCATCAATACATTATGAGATATCGCAGGTTCTGCATTAGAATGGGCTAATTAAGAGTCATGTGCCACCTTGCTAAATACCTCCACAAATGTGCATAAACCTTCTTAGATTTCCATAAATCTGAAGATTTCCTCAAATTATTTGAGATTCCTCAAAATGACTTGCAAAACCCCTCCTCAACAGAAAACCTTCCACTTTTCTCCTAAACTCTTGAGATTGTCCTCCAATCCTGAGATTTTCCATCAGGTCACTTGTATAAAAGTAAAATCTGTAGTTTTCCTTAAAATGATTCTGAGATTTTCCTCAAGAGACCGTGCTTAATAAATAAATAAAGTTAATAAAGTTGTGTTGGGTAAGCAGCAGAAAAACACGTTTTCGGGACACACATGATACAAAAAAAACCCAGGGATTGAGCCAAGACTGTGTGCATGGAAAGCCGAAGTGTTAACATATCGGCCAGTAGATTTTACAATTATGTCTCTAAAACGTTACATTGTAGAAATACATGTATATTGTCCGATTCAACATTGATAAGGGTTTTATCTTACATTTTATTATATAGTGACTCAAAAGAGTTAACATTAATCCTTAGTGAAATGCTCCGGGTATCGAAGCGTTGAGTTTTTGGTGTGTTTTCCTGTTAATACCGCCAAAAAGAATGCAGTTCACATCACTAAACTCTTCAGGTAAAAAAAAAATGAAATCGTTTCAAGTGCGGGAATGATGGTAATGACTCACAGGTACGAGTACGAACACGCAATCACGTGACCAGACATTAAGTTAACATGACAATACATTACACAGGTGACGAATACTCAGATGGACACGTGGACTCACAGACTGGTTTGACAAGTACATGTGTTAACATAGATGGCGTTAGAGTTAGACATACGCTGTAATAAAATAATTTTAAGTACAGAATAATTAATACTTATACTACAAAAGTACCATTTTGGTTACACATGTATATGGAAAGTTTAAAAGAGTTTAACAAACTTATAAAAAAACTTTTAATTTAATACAAAATATTTACATACTGTCACATAAGTATGAAATAACACTAATACACTGCAAACAACATATAAACAAACAAATAGAAGTAGATCATATTTAGATAAAACTTTACTGTTCCAGGTTTCGATAGCATTCGACAGTTATTATGCCGCGTGCGCAAATATCGAGAGGAATATCATACGTACAGCTACTGATCATATACGTTTTAAGTCACATACAATGCTTACAAAATCGTTAAAAGGGATATTTGGATGTAAAACGATAGGTGTATCCCGTCACCTTTTGTAAGATCATAGTTCGTTTTGTATCTAAAACCAGGTTTGGATTTTATAAAACATCCACGCATTCAGTCTGCTCTGCATGAGTTAAATGCCGCGATGAATCAGTAATATGCCATCTTGAAAATGTGTATACATATATTGTAGGGAAAGGGCTTAATATAAGTTGTTCAACTTGTGCCAAACTCTCATTGTATATAAATCACAATAAAATGTGTTTAAAACAAATCATCTACATGATATTTTCCGGATTTATCTACCCGATCTAGTAGGTTATTATTTTATACGCCTTTCCGGACATTACCGTCCGCAGTTTGGTATTGCCTCATTTAGCAGACGCCATTTCAGAAGAACATGGTACCGCCATAAATAGAGATTTTTAGATCTGCGGCAACGAATAGGGTAACTATTGATAAATATGTGTTACATGTTTTTTCTAGTGATTAATATTGAGTCATATTGTACATTTGTCATACATGACATGTCAAATTAAGTTGAGTTTATATAATTTCTTGTTCAGTGCACAGGGGCTTGCATGTACAACTACAAGCCCCTGTGTTCAGTGTTTATAAAGCTTACTCTTTCTTGTTAGTAGGAATGTGTGTTTTGTATATTACAGTTTTACTCCATCTCCGGATGGCATATAATAACCTACAAACTACAAAGAGCTACGAAATAAAGAAACAGAATTTAAAGCTGAATTAGTTATCAGTATCCTCGATCGGGTTACCGGTTTCCGCGCACTTATGAAGCAACCGCGATTTCGTACTCATTTCGGCAGAAAACTGTTGAAATAACGGATGACTGCCATACACATGTATACAATATACTAATGGAAAAAAACTAGCAACATAAAACTGTATTTAAAATAAATCAGAACAAACAATTTTTTACAAATTGCTCACGTCGGAAGTAGCCGTCATATGCTTCCGTGTGGCTATTTTGATTTAGTGAGCAATACATTAAAAAGAAATTCTCTACAGTGACCTGCAAGAACAAAAGCTTCGTTTGGAATAAAAAAACAAACTTTGATCTTTTTTTTTTTTTTTCAATTTCAATTTTTTAATTGATTTTTTCAGTATGTCAACTTGAACGAATTCATGTAAGTTTATAAATTCATTTATTTTATTTATTTAGCTATAATATAGAATCTGTTATTATTTTTCTGCAGTCTTATATCCGTTTTGGTTGATAGTAAGTTAATTCTCATTTTGTTCTGTTTAAAATTGGTGAAAATTGGAAGTTCATTGCATTACAAGGTTTACGTTTCATTGAAACCACTGTTTATCCATATAAGAATGTCTCCTTGGCTCTTCGGAGGTGGAAAAAAATCGGTAAGGAGATGTGGCCTCATTTGCATACGACATTTTCGTACTTTTGTCAAATTACAAAAAAAAACGGTTCATGAATGAAATATATCACTGTTTTTTCAGGTATGGGTTCATTTTGAGCAAGCTAAAAAGTGTATTAAGCAAAACTGCATATTCATGGATGTTTTTTAATCAGTGATTAATTCTTATGCTTTCCGAACGAACTTTCGGTAATTTTTGTGTCAGTTTACAGACGATGGCCAAACGTCTGAAGTATCCTTGTGTTGTGTCCAGGCCAGAGGGTCAGGTAGTTACGAGATATAGCTTGATAAAATGGCTGTGCGGATATACATAACGCGCGGAAACGTATGACTAGACGATACAGTCCAAGATCCAAAGAAGAATTCACTATTATTCAGTTAAATCACTCAGTCTTCGAATTTAAATATAAACACCATATACACACCATGGGCGGATTGGTCGAGTGGTTAACACTCAGACCTTCCAATCAAGCAGCCGGAGTTTGATCCCGAAATCGCCGTACGCATGGAATATTCAGAGAAAGTGTTTTTCTCCTGCCCACACAACTCCAACAACCCAGGTGGAGTATAAAATGGTCTAGGGTGGGTGTTTCGGTATCTGTTCTATAGCATTCAAGTGAGGTGGCACTAAAAATGATACTGTTGGAAGCACGAGCCCACTACAAACAGAACACAATACATTTCCAGCATACACACGCAGGCATACACACATAGGGAGATATTAGCCAGGTGGCATAGGACTAGTAGTTAGCACCTGATAAGGCAGCTCCTGCGAATTCATCAATATTGTATTGATTAATATATATGCTAATTGTATTGACTGTATAAAATTGTATATCTGTGTACTGTAAAGCGCTTTAGAGTGGCTTATGTTAGCTAGATAGGGCGCTATATCAAATGTTGTATATATGGGTCAAAGAAGTCAAAGAAGTAATATAGACGGTAAAATCCCATACAACACTGGATCCTCATGGAGGTATCATATGTCCGTAGGATACAAATTACCTAAAATAGTATATGGGGCAAAGAAGTAATTCCAACAGTGTGAACAAGTTTAGGTATATATGTTGTATATATATGTATTATGATCGCCTATGGGCCTTAACCGTTAAGTTTGAACACTGAACCACTTTGATCAAATTGCTCCTATGCTAGAAGGCCATTCAGCCATGTGGGGATTTTGGCCCCCCTATTTGTACAATTTTGAATTCCCACTTCCTCACAATATATGCTTCCAAGTAAATATGGATGCTATCCCATAAGCCTTCTTATAGTTTTACAGGAGAAGATATTTATAGCAATATATGGCAATATTAACCCCCTTTTTGCCCCATCACTCAATCCCCTGGGTGTTAAGCTGCACTATTTGTACAATTTTAATACTTCTTGAAATGTTCTAAAAAAATAATTTGAAGAAATTGTTTGATGGACGGTCAGACGGATGACACAGGACAGCATATTTAGCTCACAGGTCTTTCCTTTGGACAAGATAAGCATAAAAAGGGGACACAGTGAACCTATAGCTATTGAATATAATAACCTCAAATCGAGGATTTTGCTGGCTCTGTATGGAGAGTGTTTTAAAAAAGGATCCTCTTATCACATACATACAAGTGGTTTTTCAGTGTTTTAAAATAATTTTCTATTTGAAAATAAGTATCAAAATAGTTGCATGGATATAAAAAGATAATTTGTGTGAACTGCAGGTTTATTTGGTTTTTAGCTCACCTGCCCGAAAGGCAAGTGAGCTTATGCCATGGCACGGCGTCCGGCGTTTGTCAACTTTTCCTAAAAATCACTACTTGTCATAATTGACTGAGCAGATTTTAACCAAATTTGGTCAGAAGCATCCTTTGGGGAAGGGGAACCAATTTTGTATAAATCGTGGGTCTGGCCCCATAGGGGCCTGAGGGGCGGGGCCCAATAAGGGGAAAATAGCAAATTCTTTAAAATCCTTCGTCTTCTGAAGGAATGAAAGGATTTGTTCCATATCTGGTCTGAAGCATCCTTGGGTAAAGGGGAACCAATTTTGTATAACCGTGGGTCTGGCCCCATAGGGGCCCGAGGGGCGGGGCGCAATAGGGGAAACATAGCAAATTCTTTAAAATCCTTCTTCTTCTGTAGGAATGAAAGGATTTGTTCTATATTTTGTCTGAAGCATCCTTTATTAAAGGGCAACCAATTTTGTATAAATCGTGGGTCTGGCCCCATAGGGGCCTGAGGAGCAGGGCCCAATAGGGGAAACATAGCAAATTCTTTAAAATCCTTCGTCTTCTGAAGGCATGAAAGGATTTGTTCCATATCTGGTCTGAAGCATCCTTGGGTAAAGGGGAACCAATTTTATATAAATCATGAGTCTGGCCACACAGGGGCCTGAGGGGTGGGGCCCAATAGGGGAAACATAGCAAATTTGTTAAAATCCTTCTTCTTCTGTTGGAATGAAAGGATTTGTTCCATATTTAGTCTGAAGCATCCTTGGGTAAAGGGGAACCAATTTTGTATAACCCGTGGGTCTGGCCCCATAGGGGCCTGAGGGGCGGGGCCCAATAGGGGAAACATAGCAAATTCTTTAAAATCGTTCTTCTTCTGTAGGAATGAAAGGATTTGTTCTATATTTTGTCTGAAGCATCTTTGGGTAAAGGGGAATCAATATTGTATAAATCATAGGTCTGGCCACCCAGGGGCCTGATGGGCGGGGCAAAAAAGGGGCAATTGGGCTTTATTGATTTAAGCGACTTCTCTGGAACTAAGAGATGGATATAAACCATATTCAACTAGATCGAAGCATCCCTCGGTAGTGGAGATTCAAAATTGTACAAATGGTTGGGCTGACCCCCCAGGGGGCTGAGGGGCGGGGCCAAAAGTGGGCAATATGACTATATTGCTACAAACGACTACTTCTGTAGAACTATGCACTGGATATCAACCATATTTGACTGGAAGCATCCCTAGGTGGTGGGGATTCAAAATTGTACAAATAGTTGGGCTGACCCCCAGGGGGCTGAGGGGCGGGCGCCAAAAGGGGGCAATTTGGCTATATTGCTTTAAACGACTTCATCTGTAGAACTATGCCATGGATATTGATCCTATTTGGTCAGAAGCATTTATGGGAGACAGGGATTCAAAATTTCACAAATGGTGGGGCTAAGGGGTAGGGCCAAAAAAAGTTTATTACTTGGAAATGGTTGAGATCCCCATGGTATAACCATATATACTATTGTGGATTATAAAGAGAATCATGCACATTTGCTTCCAGGATGGCCTAGGGTTTGGCCCCACCCTTTGAGACATAGTCCCTGGGTCATAACTTTGAAACGGTTGAGATCCCCACCCCAGAACTATATATACAAATGCTTGGCATAAAGAGACAATTAAAAGTCATGGTATTAGAATTGACCCTGGGGTCTGACCGAACCCCTAGGGACCCAGTTTCTTAGTCACGGCTTGGAAAGAGTTGAGATCCCCACCCTATAACCATGCATATATACAATTGCTGAGTATAAAGAGATGAATGCACATATGCTTCCAGGATGGCCTTGGGTCTGCCCCACCCTTGGAGACTTAACCCCTGGGTCATAACTTTGAAATGTTTAAGATCCCCACCTTAAAACTACAGTCGAACCTCGTTATCTCGAAGTCGACGGGATCGTTGGGAAACTTCGAGTTATCCGAGTATTCGAGTTATTCGAGTTCCTATGTTTGGCATAAAGCTTGATAACAATATAAGGCTATACAGTCGAACCTCGTTATCTCGAAGTCGACGGGGGTCGTGGGAAAACTTCGAGTTATCCGAGTATTCGAGTTATGCGGGTTCATAGATTTGGTGAAATTTGCTGTTGGGACATAGCACTAGCAGTTGTTGGTTTTATTAATAGTTAATGCTTTTAATCAATCGATAAATGATATACGTAATCAATATAACAAATACAGCTATGTAATTGAAAGTGCGCAAGTCTAAAACAAATCACTGTAATGGAGCGTACGCATAGTTGATTCTGTAAATGAAAACACACAAACAAATTATATCGTACATGTGACACATTGATTCATTAAAGCCAAATATGACACCTGACACCTCAACTCGATGTAATCAACAGCAATTATCGTTTTGTTCTTAAATCTCTCGATCGACTTTCAAAGCCATACTGGCTCCTGTAAAAACCTGAACCCGTAAAGCTGTCCTAGGTTGTGATTTTAACTGTGGAACCCTATTATGCATGACCACGCTTTGTGACCAATTTTCCGGTTTGCACTGTCGTCTGTTTAGGTGTACTCACAAATCATTAAACGGACTCGCAGTAAGTACAGATTACTGTTGATCAACATTGATGCAGTTTGTTTTTTTATTATGAAAACAGCCCTAAGCTTTATCGTAAATTCTTTTTT
Source organism: Mizuhopecten yessoensis (assembly GCF_002113885.1). Taxonomy (NCBI): domain Eukaryota; kingdom Metazoa; phylum Mollusca; class Bivalvia; order Pectinida; family Pectinidae; genus Mizuhopecten; species Mizuhopecten yessoensis. The sequence continues at coordinate 131,279 of NW_018408541.1, forward strand.
ACTGTTTTCATGCTAGTCTACTTACGAAAGATCTTCATAAACACGGAATGGCGAAATGTCGTACTTTTGCGTTTTATTTGTATCAAAGAATTAACAAGTGACAAAATAAAATTTGGATACTACGTTGGATTAACGCTATTGAAACCAATATTTTACTTCGAGGTATCCGAGTTTTTCGACTTTTCAGGGTTCGAATTATCAGAGTTTTATTTACTAAGAAAAAGAACAGATTTGGCCGGGACCGGAGAAATACTTCGAGATAAACGGGTCTTCGAGTTAAAAGAGTTCGAGATAACGAGGTTCGACTGTATATGTCATTGATTTCTCTGACAATCAACGTAATTAAACAGTCGGATAAATGACAAAAAGATAACTATATAAAATAAAAAAATAACAACTTATTCATAATCATATTCATTAATTAATTAATGTTACAATAAACACACATGCTGTCTCCGACCTCGTGCTATGCTGATAGAAAATTCAATGCGGAAATGAAAGTGCGCAAGTCTTTTCACAAATCACTGTACTGGAGCGTACACGTTGGATTGCTCAGTTGATTTCGACATTCCGAAATGGGTATGAGTTAATCAGAAAACATATCCACATTTATAGACTTAAATGACACTTGACACCTCCTCAACACGACGTACTTAACAATAATTATCGTATTGTTCGTATAATCTCTCAATTAGGTATCAGTGCCATACAAGCTCCTGTAAAAACATAAACCGACGAACCAGACCTAGGTTGTTATTTTTACTGTGGAGCTTATTTACGCATGACCGCACACTGTGACCCATTTTCCGGGTTTGAATGTGTCGGCAGTTTTGGTGTTAATAAAGTGCCATTCAAATTGTTTATGGGCTCGCAGTGAGTACTAATTGTTTTTAATCAACATTGATGAAGTTTGTTTCTTTATTTGAACAAAGTGTTTTTACAGTCAAACACATTTTAATGCCATAAGTTGAATAGAAGTAAATATGACCTATCGTAAGCTGCTCATTTAGAACGATGTTGTTGTGAATTTCGGGAGAATTATCTCCCTTGGACCGTGGACCGCGCCGACACGAGATCTCGTGAGCTACGTGATATCATCGCTGTGACGCGTTGGCGCGGTCTCTTTTACTTCTTGATATCGAACCAGCAACACGTGAGTGAATTTCCTCCACCTTGTCTTTGATTTCAGGAGCTGAGAGCATTTACAACTACTTGTTGTGACGGTGTGTGAATAACACACACCGAATTCACGACAATTGGTGTCATAAGTGAGAAAGAACTCACGCTTTTCGCGTTATTTTGACATTTTTTTCCATATATTTTTTCTAACTTGCTGGTCCCCTCTCGCTCGCACGTGCGCTGGCCATTTTGTTGACCAGTGAGCGAATTACGAGTGAGAGATTTTGGGACAGTTCTAGCAGTTTATTATTGTTTATTTAATTATTTATTAGGGGTAATTCAGAGTCGGCAGTGTTTTCACTGCCGTTCTGAAATTTATATTTAATTTAATTTAGTTTACTTGTTAGGATTTCACGGAACTTCATTCGCCTGTATAGTGGGCCGCCCATATTGGCGGAATACATATGACAGGCGAGACTTGAGTTATCGTTAGTATAGGATATTATTTTTATATTGTAGAGAAATTATTATATGTTTAGTTAGGTTATTATTACATTAGGTTAGAAATTAGTTATTTTAGGAATTAGAAATTATTTTGTAAACTGTAAATCGTAGTTGTAATCGTTGGAATTTTGTACGGGACGGTGGCACGTGTCTACTATAGCACTGTTGATATAAGTCCCTGTACATAATTGTGTAATTGTTTAATTAAGTGTGTTGACTTATTTCTTTCTTGGAACTTTATATTTTGTCATGGCTGTCATAAATATACGGACAGCTACAGAAAATGAGCTGTGCACGTTGGAGGGTTTAGGCCCCGCGACGGCACAGAAAATCTTGAGTATAAGAGATGATGAGGGGCTCACTCTGCAGAAACTGGTGACTGTTTCCAGAGTGGGCATTGAGAAGTGGCAGAAATGGCTAAGTGATGGGGTCATCACGGGCATAATGGTCACTGCCCCTGTAGAGGCGCAATCACCAACCCGGTCGACCTCATCACGGGCAGATAGGCTAGACAGACAGGAGGACGAGGTTATGGACATAAAGCAGGAAGTTAAGGAACTGCGGGTCCAATTCAGGGAGTTAATGGTAACATTGGAGACGGAGGCTCTTAGAAAATCAGAGAGTCTGGCGGCTCGTGCTGCCTCGCCTCCGAAAAAGAGCTCTACTCCCGGCACTATGCTACTGACTACACCTAGTGGTGGTCAGTATGTCAGCCAGAGGCCACAAATAAATAGCTGGTCACCCTGGGGGGATAGGGGTACCACTCATGCTACCTCAACCTCCGTGCCACCATACTCAAACTCGCAGACAATAATTCCTAAACAGAAGGAGTCAGAGTTTGACCCTATTTTACAAGCTATCCCGAAGGATGGAAGGTATGTAAGGGGTCAAGATCAGGGTGCCCATGTATCAACATGGACAGCTGGAGGTTCGAATGCACCCATTGCACCCATTGCTTCTAAGTGGGGGTTTAAGCTGGAATCGGCCCCAAAAGTTGAAGGGGAAATGAGTCTGCCCTTGTCATGCCTATCATCGGACAATGAAAAGGGGGCTGACTTCCTGTTGGAAGATGTCAAGCCTAGTTTGACGCCTCGCAAGCAGGGAGGGGGGAATTATCCTGGGGGATATGACCCTTCACAGCCAGCTTTTCAACATAGGAGGGGGTAACATACCCCCAGGCAATAGGCTGCCATACACCAATGGCGGGATAAGTCAGGTTAAGATAGAACAACATACTATTCCTGCTCATGGTCGGCCGAGGAGAATAGAAATAGACGGACCCGCGACAGGTTGGACAACGAACGTCCTGCAAGGCGCACGCATCGCGTCCTCGGTGAGCGACATGTGCGCCAACCACAAGGCACGCGCCGTGCGCCTATAAGGCGCAGACGTGATGATTCGTCAGAGAGCGACGAATCGGCCCCCGATATCTCCAGTGAGGGAGAGGGGGACAGCAATACAGATTCAGGGGACTCCTCCGACGACTACCAGAGGCATCGTCAAAGGAGTAGGAGTCCTCAGCGACATAAGATGCCCACTTACTCGGGTAAAGAGCGCTGGGAGCCATTCGCTCTTAAATTCACCAGGATAATAGAAGACAGTAGATGGTCGGACCGTAAGACCAAACAACGTTTTTTCGATTGTCTGGTGGGTGATGTGTTGGAGTACGCAGATAAACTCCCACGAACTCTTGGGTTCGCAAAACTCAAGAAAGAGATGAAGGAACGGTTTAGCGACAAGGACGTTCCAGTAGTGGCCCGCAGGGAGCTAAACTTCACTAGACAAGAGGAGAGTGAGAGTTTGGCAGAATTTGCTCAGCGGATTCAAACCATTACGGGGGATGGCTTTGCTCACGCAGACACCACCACCAGGAACCAGATCGCTACGGAGGCATTCCTCAAAGGCTGTCGCGAGAAGATGGCAGCACAGAGAGCCATGGAGAAGAATCCCAAGACGGTTCACAAAGCTCTGAAATACATAAAGGCCTCCGTGGCCAATCAGCGTGCTTTGTTTGGTTCTCGCGCGCCTCACTACCCTAGTAGGCAGGTAGAGTTTGCGGAGGGCACTAAGTCGGGGGATGATAAAGTAGAGGAAGCCCCTGTACAGTTCTCAAAAGATGAGCTACAGGAGCTAAAGAAATACCTGGCCCGGCTTAGTGCGGGCGGCGTATCTGCCCGTCCGTCTTCTCCTCCACCTTGGGGTGACTACCGATCTCCGGAACGCGACCGAGGGTTCCCTCAAAACTATGGGGGAAACCGATCTCCGGATTATCGTGATAGGACACCGGTCCCTTATCCCTCATCAGATTATCGCGATAGGCCCCAGTACCCTCGTCCACCCCAGGACAACGGACGTAATAGGTACGACGGTAGACCCCGCGACAGGTCACCATACGCTGAACAAGATCCTTCGCGGAACCGTAACTGGTCACCCAGATATCAGGGGGACTCACCTGGCACAGGGTCACAAGGCCGAGGTCAAAATCAACCAGGCAGGGGCCCATGGGAACCAGGGAGAGGCAACAACAGCCCCGCCAGTTGGGGTAACGACCGAGGACGGAATACCCAGGCGTACCGTCAAAGATCTCCATCTGCGTCCCCGGAACCATATAGAGGGAGCAACGGTCCCGCCAGTTGGGGTAACGACAAAGGACGGAATAACCAGGCAGAGAGATCAAGGTCTCCATCACCCACGCCTAGAAAGGAGGTCCAACCTTTGAGGGAGGTGAAGCTGGCGGTCTCAGATGGCAGTAGCATCACCATACCACTCACTTTGAATGGAACTTCTATTCAAGCTGTCGTGGATACAGCAGCAACTATGACACTGATTAAGCGGGAGCTGGTAGACAAGCTTGAGGGACCACTGGTGCTTGGAAAACGAGTGAGGCTCCGGGGTTTTACTGGCAATGTGGAGATAGTGTGGGAAATAAAAGACCTAAATATCGGAATAGGGAACACTGAGGTACCCTGGACCGTATGTGAGGCCCCCATCATGGACGACATGTTGCTGGGGGTGGATTTCCTGTCTCGGAACAACTGTGTCATCGACCTAGATGCGGGCGTCCTGTTCATTGGTAATCAGGCAATACCTATCACATCAAGGTTAGAGGAACAGAGGACATCTTCTGCTGTCAAGGTAGCACAAAATGTAACAATACCACCAAACACCATAGGACACTGTCAAGTGGACTGGGCTAAACCCAACGGGAGCACGTCCATGATCCAACCGACACAACGTCCCGGGGGAGCTATAATAGCCAATGCATTGGTACCCCCGGGAGCACAACATTCCATTATGAGAGTAGTGAATGACTCCGCCAAGTCAGTAAAAATGAAGAAAGGGCAGAGCATAGGAGTAAAGGAGTCCGTGGAGGTCGTACCTGCACTCCCTGAGGAAGGCCCGGGGTGTGGCCAAGATGTGCCCCTCAGGGATAATGCTCAAAAAGTACCTGACTTCCTGGCAGAGCTGGTAAACAGATCAAGTAAGGAGCTCGACCCAGAACAGCGTCAACAGCTGGAGGAATTGCTAATAGAGTATCAGGATGCATTTGCTCAACATGATCTGGATATAGGCTGCTTGATGGACATTACCCACAAGATAGACACTGGCATGGAGGTGCCCGTCCGTCATAAAATGAGGCGGACACCTGCCCATTTCCAAGATCAGGAGAGGGAACACCTTGATAAGATGCTGGCTGCCGGCGTTATACAACCCTCTTGCTCGGAATGGTCCTCAGCTCCGGTGCTGGTGAGGAAAAAAGACGGGAGTCTTAGATGGTGTATAGACTATCGGGCCCTGAACGATAAGACGGTGAAGGATCGTTTCCCTTTACCGAATATTGACGACTGCCTAGACGCGCTCCAGGGAACTAAGTACTTCTCAACCCTGGATATGGCCTCAGGCTATTACCAAATAGTGCTGGATGAGGCGGATCGCAGGAAAACAGCATTTATTACTCGGTACGGGTTATTTGAACATACCCGAATGGGTTTTGGTCTCTGTAACGCTCCAGCTACCTTCCAAAGGGCGATGAACCTCGTCCTACGGGGACTAACATGGTCGGAGGTGTTAGTGTACTTAGATGATATAGTAATACTCGGGAAGTCCTTCGAGGATACCTTGGCCAAGCTGAAGCGAGTTTTTGACAGATTCCGAATGTACGGGTTGAAGCTCAAACCAAAGAAGTGCGAGCTATTCCGAAAGGAGGCGGTTTTCCTGGGACGACTGGTGAACGAGTCCGGAATATCAATGGACCCAAAGAAGGTCGAGGCCATCAAGACCTGGCCAATACCGGCGGATAAAACTAAGCTTATGTCTTTTTTGGGCTTCGCAAATTACCACCGCAACCATATCCAGAACTATGCTGGAATGACACAACCAATGTATGAATTGACCAAGGTGACCGCTGACTTCCAGTGGGAGGAAAGGCACCAGAACGCCTTTGAGAATGTCAAGGCGGCACTAGCAAGCGCACCTTGCTTGTCTTATCCGGACGGAGATGGGGAGTTTATACTTGATACAGACGCCTCCGAGTCCTCCATCGGAGCAGAACTTTCTCAGATACAGGATGGACAGATCAGGGTCATTGCGTACGCCAGCCATGTTCTCCTTCCTGCTCAAAGGAAGTACTGTACTACACGCAAGGAACTCTTAGCGGTGGTGAAGTTTTGTCGGCATTTTCGTCATTATCTGCTAGGTAGGAGGTTCTATCTACGCACCGATCACAATAGTTTGGTGTGGTTGACCCGATTCAAACATATTGAGGGTCAACTCGCGCGATGGCTAGAGGAGTTAGCTCAATTTGATATGCACATTCTACATCGACCTGGCAAGGACCACGGGAATGCAGACGGGCTATCTCGAATTCCGGCCCATGAGGAACTCTGTAACTGTTACCAAGCAGGCACGCAGGTTGAAAGTCTTCCTTGTGGGGGATGCTCATACTGCAGACGTGCCCACCAACAGTGGCAGAGATTTGGAGAAGATGTAGATGATGTGATTCCACTAGCCTACCGAGCCATTGCCCCATTGAGTCCTCCCCAGGAGTACTCTCCCATTACCTTAGGATTGGCAGTCCAACCCGTAATTGCCTCACGGTTGCTGAACAGTGACGAGGGGGGGTTAAATGGCCTCTCCGGGGACAACCTGACAGACAATGAGAGCGAACCGGAGTTATCTGCTCCGCCAACTAAGCCAGAGTCAGATGAAGAGGTACCTGGCTGCACCGGCGTTCCAGACGACAATTGGTCGAATGAGGGAGATGGGGCAGATGTTACACCAGACCGTAGTGACTCCTCCTCTGAGGCGGAGAGCGAGGCTGAAGTAAGTAAGGCCTCTGGAAACGGGGATGGAACACCCCCAACAGGAACTGAGAAATCCGGGAAACATCAGGGAAAACTCGTTAACTGGATGGAAGGACTGAGTGGAGAAGGTTTAAGGACGGCACAGCTCCGAGACCCTGACATAGGGCCAGTGATGTTATGGATAGAGAATAACAGCTGTCTGACGGAGGCGGAGCTATTTGGACATGGTCGCGCCGTCAAGGCCTTGTGGTTAATAAGGAATTCGTTAGTTCTACAAAAGGGGGTATTGTATAGACTTTTACAGCCTACTGTGCGCCACAAGCGGCCCCGGGTGGTTCTCCCTGCCAGTCTGCGTGACACGGCATTGAGCTGTGCACATGATAGCGACATCGGAGGTCACCTGGGGGAGAGGAAGACGTTCCTCCGGTTGAGGCAGCATGTCTGGTGGTACACTATGACGCTGGATGCCAAACTTCACATGCAGTCCTGTACTTCCTGCGCTCGGAACAAGAAGCAAAGAAAAGCTAAGTCCGGGCTTAAGTCCTTCCATGCCGGATTCCCTATGGAGAGGGTACACATTGACATTTTGGGACCATTCTCCCCTAGCAAAATGGGCAACAGGTATATCCTGATGATGGTGGATCAGTTCACCAAATGGGTGGAGATGGAAGCTCTCCCGACCCAGTGTGCAGAGGCTGTCGCATACAGTGTGGTTAAGAACATCCTGTCCACTTTTGGGTGCCCCTTACAGATCCATACAGATCAGGGGCCGAATTTCGTAAGCGAATTGTTCACCAGCTTGTGTCGACTACTGGAGATCGCCAAGACTCGTACAACGCCTTATCACCCCTCCTCAAACGGACAAGTGGAACGGTTAAACAGTACGGTGCTACAAATGATACGCTGCTGCATTAAGGGTAAAGATGATACCTGGGATTACTACCTCCCTCTAATCAAGATGGCCTTGCATGCGACAGAACACAGGAGCACCGGATTTACTCCCAACATGATGATGTTGGGAAGGGAAACGTTACAGCCACTAGATCTCCTATTGGGTCTCCCAACTCCCGCAGATAGGGAGCCTCATGAGTGGGTTAGGCATTTAGTTGATTCGCTGGCAGAGGTTCATACTGTTGCCCGGCAACAGGTGGGAAAGGTCCAGCGGAGACAAAAACGGGACTATGACCTTAGGTTGGCGGAAACCATATTCGAAGTAGGGGACGTCGTATACAAAAGGGACACGTCCACGAAGGTAGGAAAAAGCTCAAAGCTGAAGCCCCCCTGGATAGGACCATACCTGATAGCTGGGGTAAAGCACCCAGTTTACAATTTGAGGAATCACAAGGGGTCAAAGCACTGCCATCATGATCGGTTAAAAGCTTACAATGGGCGGTTTCTGCCCTTGTGGTTGCGTCGCATGAAACATTCTCTCTCATTGCCCGTACAGGTGCCGGTCGTAGGTGCGAAGAATCGTGAGACGCGCACGCAGGGACCCGAACCCCCGACGGGGGCAGGTTCTCCCGAACCCTTGGTGGGAACGCATGACGAGGGTAGGAAAGGACAGGTCTCTGAGCATGGGCACCCAATCGTTGATGAGCGGCTAGGTAAAGCTAGTGTCATTCCGAGTGACACTACCAATTGTCGTGGTAGTACGGGTGGGGTACGTACCCGCACGGGAAGGCAGACAAGGGCACCCCAGAAACTCGACAACTATGTTCTTCACTAAAACCAGTGCAGAGCATAGTTGGTGGTATGGTATATAAAAAATACTATACCTAAGGGGTATAGAAAAGCGCTCTAGGGATAGTAGCAAGGATAGTAAAAATCCCTCCGTATTTCCTGGGACTTGTTAAATGAAGTCACAGGGTGCAGGTGAGGGAGACAGCTTTAATGGAGAGCGAGTCTTCAAAAAAGGGTATTTCTATTTCATCATAGTAGAGGAAGGTTTTCTTTCCTTTACAGAATGGACAACATTCTCAGAATCGATTATTCCTCGAGTGAGGAATTCCTAAGCGCAGAGGAGGAGGCGGCACCTCCAGAGGTGGAGTTAGCTCCTCCGGAGGTGGAGGAAGGGACAGAGGGCCCTAAGGGGGAGGGGAACTGGTCAGAGTTCCCCTTCTACGGAGAATCTGACACCATCCAAGGGATGGGAGAGGAGGCCAGTGAGCCTGAGGGGGAGGTCCTCGGTGAGGGGACTCAGGATCCCGAGGAGGAGCTGGCCTCCAGTGAGGAGGACGGGGGGTGGAGCTTCAAGCCTGTGATCAGGATGGGCCCACCCCAGTTCATCCTGGACATGCCCGTGGTCTCCGGGGATGACCCTGTGATTCCTGCTCCCAGGATCACTAGGACGGCTCCACTCGAGACTGATCCGGAGTCGGTCCGACCGTTCCTGGGGTGGGGGGCCTTCAGGGCACCCCAGAGACCAGTGGAGGAGGTGGTTGAGGCCACCCCGCCGGTGCCTTTCCAGGGGGCCCCTTTTCCTCCCAACTCGGAGGAGAAGGAGGCACCGGGAAAGGACCGGAAGCCCAGGAGGAGGAGGAGATCCGGAAGACGGAGGCGGTCAGCTGCCTCTGCGTCTCCCTCCACCTCTGGTCAACCTTCAGGACCCAGGCTGAACCTGCAGCCGGGTCCGAAGGTAAGCGTTCAACCTCCTGAGCGGTTTTCTGCTCGGAGTTGGGAGGAGCCTTCTTGCCAGTTAGCTGGTAGGGGGCTAGCTTCCCTTACAGGGGAAAGGGGGTCTAGGGCCCAGTCCCTGGGACCCCTCCCCTACATTCCTGCCGGGGCCGAGGGAGGGTTTGTACCTCTAGAGCGGTTCTCTGCTCGAGGCACGGCCTCCTCCGCCGAGAGGCGTCGTGTCCCTTCGCTGGCAAGCGAGCAAGGGGCATCGTCCTCTCCCAGCGAGCCGGCTAGGAACAAAGGGGTCAGGTACCGGAACTGTGACCTGTGCCCGGATGTTGACCGCCACCCTAGGCGTCACGCCCTCTCCGTTCACCTCAATTTGTTGGTGAACGTGGAGGGCGGATGCCTAGTGTGTGGGGTGGGCGAGAACAACCGGGAGCAGTTGACGCAGCGACACCCTGACCATGAGGGCAGCCCCGAGGATGGCTGGGACCAATGGGTCAGGGGCCTTGTGCGCATGCTCTGTGCACAGGCCCATGACTGCGGGGTCCCGGACGTCCTGGGTCTTCTTGCCCTTATAGTGGAGGGTAGACATTACCCAGCGCGGGCTGTTGAGGCTCCTCGTCCCTTCTCCCCCGGAGAGACCTTGGTGGCAACAGGTGTGTCCTCGTCCTCAACAGTCCCAGCTGGTAATGTGCGACAAAAACAGACTCTCCACATAAGGGGCAGTCTGTGACGTTAACTATTTTCCTTACTAGTCATTTGGACTAGTGAACTCATAATTTTAATAGTCCTACTGTGAATTTGCTAGTCCAAATTACAGACTGGTCTTTTTTACAGCAAGAAGTGTAAATTGTGATTTAAATTGGAAAATTATTAGAAATCAAAACAAAATGTCTCTCAATAATTAACTAAAGAAACGGAGCACAGAACGTGATCCCCAATTATCTCTAATACAGTATTACTATTGTTTCCATCGAGCCTTTAAGCACTAGCCAGAACCGTAATTTTTTCTTGCGTGTTGGAGCAATTTTTCTGTCTGTTCACGGACAGGCTTAGCTGGTTTTGAACCTTTCCTCCAACTTAGCAACATCGCCATGGT
>NW_018408541.1:142579-151969 GCF_002113885.1 Mizuhopecten yessoensis
CCCCCACCGGTGGCAGTCTATGACTGCCACTTCCACCTGGATGCTATGTTAGCGAGAGGCAGGGCAACCTCCTTTCCTGACTTGGCAGCTCAGGAGGAGGGTGGGGACATAGTCCTTCTGGGCGGGGTGGCCAATTATGCCTACCCCGACAGCTGGTCTAGGCGTCAGGGCCAGGTGGCAGGTGACCCTAGGGTCAAGGTGGCGATTGGCCTGCAATCTCATAAAGTGGGGAGGGGACGCCACCTGATGGCCTTCCTGCAGCAGCTGCGGGACCCGGCCTGTACAGCTATAGGGGAGGTAGGCATCGACCTGACCTCCAATTGTGGCTGTGCGGGACAGTGCCCCAAACCTGCAGAATGCCGGCAGCAGGTCACCAGGGATCAGGTCACCACCTTGACCACTGTCCTACAAGGGGCTGTGGTTGAGGGTGGTGGCAGACCAGTGATTATCCACTGCAAAGATGGGGGCAGTGGCCGAGCAGCGCAGGAGGCCCTTGGATGTTTCCAAAGGGTGCCAGGGGCCTCCACGCTGGCGGTGCATTGGCACTGTTTCACTGGGTCCGTGGAGGATATTGAGGCTTGGCGGCAGCTGCTGCCGAACCTCCATATTGGGGTGACGGCTCTATCCCTTAGAGCCCCCTCCACTAGACTGGCCCTGGGGGGCATTGACCCTAGCAGATTATTGCTAGAGTCGGAAGCCCCCTACCTGGTGCCTACAGGAGCCGGGGTTGGAATCAACAGTCCCTGGCTCCTAAGGCATACCCTGGAGGAGTTGGCCCCGCTCAGGGGAGATAACGTGTATCTCCTGGCGAGCCAGCTCAATGCCAACGCCAGGGAGTTCTACTCTTTCGAGTAAGGGGCATAGCTAACCAACTGTCGTCACCAGTTGTATGGCACACCTGCAGTGTGGGGAGGGATCACTTCCCCACCAGCTTACTCCCGCACTCCGTGCGAGTAACCCGTCAGCACGTTAGAAGTACGGTGGTAGTAAGGGGAGTGGGATTCTCTCCTCCTTAACTCCAAACTCAAAGTGGGGGGGCACTAAAGTAGCCCCTGGACTTGTCTGTGGCATCCACAGGCAGGTGAGGTTAAGCTTCCCTATTATCCTCTAAAACCAAGTCATCCTACATCTTTTTACAAATTGGGGGGGCATCCTTTCCCTGAACATTTTGGTGGCTACCTAGGTTCCTATTGTGATAAGACAGCTCCCTTCGCCAGTAATTGGTAGGATAAAAGCTTAAATGGGGCCGCCTACAGGCAGCATGTCCATCAATGCAATTTGTAGGGGAACACACTGTCGTATCGACCAACAGTGTTGCCACGTTCCCCGTAGCTAATGTTGGGCACTGTCACGGGGAGACTATTCTCATACTTATCAAGGCACGGGGTGACTGTGCCTATCGTGTGGATTGTATCCATAGCCGTGGTGTTCCTTGGGGAGATAAGCCCAGCAAGTCTAGAAGCTGTGATTATTGAGGCCTAAATCAAACACTGGCCTCCACCACTAATCTCATCTCCAAATGGGTACAGTAGGACTGTGCTTAACATATTGTTACTTAAGGAGTTACTAAATAACTTGTCGCTCAATTCTAGAGGGCGACAATGTATTATCTACTTAATAGGGGTTCCGACCTTCACAAAACACTGTTCACTTAAGGGGGGATCTGACCTTCGCAAAACACTGTTCATTTAAGGGGGATTCTGACCTCCTCATTAATCCACCTCCGGAGGGCCGACATCCGTCTGGCCGACGCCAAGTGCCAACACCTAGGCGGTTTCCGATCAATGGACTTCTTCCTGGCCATAACCAGGCCCCAGAAGGGGCCTTCATAAAACGGGGAGGAGTGTGGTGAATTTCGGGAGAGTTATCTCCCTTGGACCGTGGACCGCGCCGACACGAGATCTCGTGAGCTACGTGATATCATCGCTGTGACGCGTTGGCGCGGTCTCTTTTACTTCTTGATATCGAACCAGCAACACGTGAGTGAATTTCCTCCACCTTGTCTTTGATTTCAGGAGCTGAGAGCATTTACAACTACTTGTTGTGACGGTGTGTGAATAACACACACCGAATTCACGACAATGTTTACCGTAGCACTGCGTCTAATATGTATAAAATAATTAAAGAATATATGATAGACTTGTGAATCTTAAGAAACTTCGAGGTAGGAGATATTTTTATGTAGGAATTACGTTGATGGGAACTATGATTCACTTCGGGATATCCGAGTTTTTCAAGTTTTCAGAGTTCGAATTATCAGAGTTTTTATTACTAAGATTAAGAAGAGTTTTGGCCGGGACCCATGAAATACTTCCAGTTAACCTGGGTCTTCGAGTAATACGAGTTCGAGATAACAAGGTTTGACTGTATATATATACAATTGTTAGGCATAAAGAGACAAATGCCGTCATGATATTAGAATTGACCCCAGGGTCTGCCCCACCCTTGCAGACTTAAAGGGACATATCACGTGAAAGAGCCATATATTTTTTTTAATAAATGTATGTATTGTATGCACTTCCACTTATGTTACCTCGCTATCCCCATATTCATAGTCCGTTCCAAATGTCCAGTTTGACCACTTGAATTGTTCGGGAAAGCCCTGCTAAAAATAGCGCCGATAACGTCACCGACTAGGTAGTAAACACAAGTGGTGTGAGCGAGATGAAACGGTTTTCAAAGGGGCCCACGGAGAGGGTCCGTCAGGCAACTGCAATTTCTTACCGCAGTATGAAACCAAGTAATATGATTTCTAAGTCCGTATTCAAACTTATTGAACAGTAATTATTCATCATCAGAAGTTAATTGCACACTTGCCAATATTCAGAATTCAAATTTATTTAGCTTTAAACAAAAATTTGTTGCCAATAAAATTAAACAAGGGATGGGGCACAAGTTTTTACAATTTATCACAGCCTTCTCCCCTCATACATTTACAATTAAATGTCAACAATGATAATAGACATAAACATAAAGTAGATATATATAAATATATATTGAATTTAGTACCGAAATGTGACCGGTACGGGGCTAAACACCTTTCCTCAACAATGAGACAAACCTTTCTGTAAAAAGGAATATTCACGTGACGAATATCCCTTTTCAAATGTTTACATAAAGTGCATATATATGCAATGACAAACTACACGCGAATAAAAAAGGAAATGTTTGTGAATTTATTTATTACATTAAACAACTTAATGTCTTTGGCCAATATTTGTTTTAGACCATGCATATAAATGTATGTATACTCTCTTTCCCACTTTCACTGTCTCCATACAGCACGCTAACACTTAGTAAGTCATATTAGCCATCACACACAATAAACTGTATGGCAAAACCACTACGTGTACATGTAGAATATGTGTCAATAAGGAACGTGTTGAGATACTTGATAATTGTATTTTTTCAATACTTTACAGAGATTAAAGCATACTTGTAAATGAACCTTTTCATGTTGAGACAACTTTTCTTTAATCAGTTCCTTTTGTCCGAAACAGAAACCATAGTTATCGGCAGCACGTGCCATTTTTACAACGTAATCAAATATTTACCCCCTGTTTTCAATACCTATTCCGATTCTATCTGAAGTCGAAAATTTATTCTTTATAGAGAAAAAGTTGTTACATGATCATACATTCTAAGTCAACATCATATGAAAACATGAACTGTTGAAAATTTACGATTTAAATAAAAAATGTTATGCGATCCTATTTATTAGAAGTAGGTTGATTCTCCTTCCTCAGTTATTCATCCTGATCCGTCATTTTGACATTTTTAATCTAGCTGCGATAACGTAGCTTTCTGACGAAGAGCGATTTTTTTTTACATATTGCGTCGTCGCGCCAGAGGAGGCCGGGTATTCATATTAACACTAATTTAAATCTTGCATGTCAAAACAAAAAAAACCCGTTTAATTCAGCAATATAATTACATCATACCATTTTACTGATCCCGGTAATATTACTAATTATGTAAATCTAATAGCGTACGTATCTCAATTGACCCGAGTACCGTCAGAGGATCAGAGAACAGAATACGCTGTTGCCATCACAACAGTTATCCTTTGGAGGGCCTCATGGCAAAAAACAACTTATCCCTTCCTTTCGCATAAACCACTGTATAATTATAAGAACACAAAGCAAACTCTCTCCGATACATATTAAACTAAGTTCATCTGTGTTCAAACTCACATAATGATACTAGCGAGGTTAATAGTTTTAGATATTTATTCATATCATAAACAGCGCTAGCATTTCTGTTGATTTTATTTCAGCTTAACCGGCTATCCGGAAGAATACGTGCACCGTACTAACTGCTAGGGCAGTTATTTTCCGCTTTGAATACTTCCCATTGGCAATAATGATTCCATAACGTACCCCTTGCGCTATCTTTTGACCATTTGGCAACTTTTTGCTTCGTAGCTGACACGGTACAACACTTTTCTTTCGCTTACTTCACACGGCCAGTCATTTTGTTTACAAAGAAATGGTGTGCTATATGCATGCACTAGTAGAGGGAAATCCCAGAACAAAATGTTGGTCAGACAGGTAGAAATTCCGATGATTATCTTAGATTTAATAATTTTTATGAATCTATTTCAGCCAAATCCGATCGTTATTTTCCATAATGAGTCTCACTTGATATGTTTATGTAGTATTTGAAAAAAAGACAAAAAAAAAAGTTACTTTAGCATGATGCCCCTTTAACCCCTGGGTCATAACTTTGAAACAGTTGAGATCCACCCCCCAAGACTATGAATACAAATGCTGGACAAAAAAGGACAAATGCAGTCAGGATATTAGAATCGATCCTGGGGTCTGGCCACAACCGTAGGGATCTAGTTTCGGAGTCACAGCTTGGAAACAGTTGAGATCCCCTCCCCATAAGTTAACCATACATTAATTTGCTGGGCATGAAAAATCTAATACAGACATACTTCAAGAATTGGCATTGGGGTCTGGCATATTCTCTTGGATCTCATTTTGAAAACATTTTGCCATGATTGCTTAGATATCCAGGTGAGCGATACAGGCCCTCTGGGCCTCTTGTTTAACTCACCTCGTCCGAAGGACCATATGGTGAGCTTATGCCTATATCACACCATCCATCGTTCGTCCGTCAACTTTTCCTTTAAAACGCTACTTGTCCTGAACGGCCAAGTCTATTTTGACTAAAATTGGTCTGGAGCATCCTTAGGCCAAGGGGACTTAATTTTGTATAAATGGTGGGTGCCCCCCCCCCCACCAAATAGGGGGAAATAGAGGAAAAACCTTTAAAATCCTTCTTCTACTGTAGGGATTAAGGGATTTTGTCCGAATGTCTGTCCGAACTCTTATCCCATGGCGGGGCTCGTTCGGCCATCCGATCTGTCGACAGGGAAAATCAAATAATGTTGAAAAACGTACGTGCTGCCATACTTCCCAGGACGGACTTTAATAAAATGGGCCGAACTTGCCCCGGTCTCCCCTATTGTTATATTGAACTTAATCTCATTAAAGCTTGTGTTTTACTGTTATTCCTTGATTTTAAGTTTATCTTATCTCATTCTGAAAGCAGTATTCTGAATCAGTAAATATTAGAGATCAACAAAAGCTATGCTCTTTTAAGGCTTTGCCTTTTAATATTAGCTGTAAGCCATTTCGCCCGAAGCTTATAGTAGTGCTCACCTTATACAATTTACCATCACTTAGACATAGCTTGACAATGACACCAGTCGGTGTGAAAACGTTGCACAAACTAATCTCACTGTTTGTGTAAAGATAACATTATTTTGATATAAATAAGAAGCTTTCACATTGTGTTTCTGTTTCTGGAACTAATTTTCGTACACTACTGGTTTTGATTAGCTGGGTTTGGATCGCTAAAGGACAGCGCGCCATCATACTGTAGGAATGCATTGATACGATACGTATCGGTATACGTGTTATCTTGAACAAGAGGCTCAAAGGGCCTGTATTGCTCACCTGAATATATTTTAAGTAATTGATATGAAGTAAAGATATAGCACTCCATGGTAGGTGCTGTAAGTACATATAAAATTTCAGAAAGATCCATCCAGTACTTCAGATATAGAGAACAAACTTCAAACAGAGCCCCACCCCTATGCCCCTAAGGGGGTCATACCCACCAATGATACAAAATTGAGTCACCGTCACCCAAGGATGCTGACAACACTAAATAAGGATAAAATCCCTTAATCCTGATGGTCGGAGAAGGATTTTAAAGGTTTTACCTCTATTTCTCCTATTGGGCCCCGCCCTTCTGCCCCCCTCGGAGACCACACCTACTGCTAATACAAAATTGAGTCCCCTTGGCCCAAGGATGCTCTAGACTAAATTAGGATAAAATCCCTTAATCCCTATGGTAGAAGAAGGATTTAACAGGTTTTACCTCTATTTTCCCTATTGGGCCCCGCTTCTCTGCCTACAGGGGGGTCAGACACACCGTTTATACAAATATGGTTTCCCTTCACCCAAGAATGCTTCAGACCAAGTATGGACAAAATCCTGTCATTCCTACCGAAGAAGAAGGACTTTGAAGATTATCATCTATTTCCCCTATTTGGCCCCACCCCTCAGGTCCCAGGGGGGCCACACCCACCGTTTAAACAAAACTGATCCTCGGGGTATACAAAATTGGTTCCCTTTTACCCAAGGATGCTTCAGACCAAATATGGAACAAATCCTTCCATTCCTACAGAAGAAGAAGGATTTTAAAGAATTTGCTACATTTCCCCTATTGGGCCCCACCCCTCAGCCCCCAGGGGGGGGGGGGGGGGGGGGGCATACCAACCATTTATACAAACTTTTTTCCCCTTCCACCAAGGATGCTTCTGACCAAATATGGAACAAATTCTTTAATTTCTACAGAAGAAGAAGGATTTTAAAGAAGAATTTGCTATATTTCCCTATTAGGCCCCGCCCCTCAGATGGCAACTTTCTGGTAATTTTGTGGCATCTTTCTGGCAATTTTGTGGCAACTTTCTGGCAACTTTGTGGTAACCTGCTTGCCGCAAACTTCTGGCCACTCCCTTGCAAACTTATGGTAACTTGTTTTAAATTACCATTCTTTGAACCATTTAGCTCAGGCCTTGCTGGTGCTACAAATAATTGTAAATTCAAATTCTCACTGTATACTAGCTATTGTAATGTATTCTGGTCAAAGGTATAATCATATATTCTGTTTTATTTCCCATACACATACATCATATAATTTTCAAAACAAACTGACCCCATTATTCAGACCATGCTGGTACTGGATAATTATCATAAATATTGTATAAATCAAAATATTGCATACATATACCTTTCACATGTGCTAAAATAAAATAGTGTATTGGTGTTTGTTCCTCTTGCAATTATATCCACACTTTTGTTATAAACTTCCAAATGGAAAATAATGCTCCTTCTCCTTACAAACACCAGCAGTTATCAGTAATGGCCACTTGCATTGCATCTTCAAAACTTTGAATGTAGAAACTGACCAATCACACTGACCAGGATACCGGACTGGCTGCTGTGGCTAGTTCCGGTTGTGAGAATACAATCTATATAGACTTGCTTAAGTCGTTTTAAATACTTTTGAACATTACAATTAATAGACAGTCATATTTATTTCATTTGTTGTATGTTGAGACAATACATAACTTGTCAAACCTGAATATAAAACAGCATACATGTTCCAAATGCATTACATAGAAACTGTTCCATTGTTAATTAATAAGTTGTCTCCAATAAAATTATTTTATATTTAAGCCTGTGTGTTTTGAATGATAAATATTATAATCTATATACTCTAGAATGTTTCAATACATACCCAGTATTTTTCTGTTTAAGTTAACTCATTCCCCCCTGAAATTTTGTAATGAACTATCCCAACCTTTGAATTGGAAGAGCTCAAATGTGTCTTCAGGGGTGAATGAGTTAATTATCAAAGAATATTTTGTTGCAACTTTCTGGCAAGTTTGTGGCAAAATTGTGGCAACCAAAGTGTCTGACAAACTATACTGCAGATATAATAATACTAAGTTGAATGTTCTGGCAAACTTGTGGTAACGTATGTGCTGCTCTACTTTCAATGACATTTTGCGGCAACTTTCTAGCAAACAGATATATGCTTGCCGCAACTTTGCCTTGTTTGCCAGAAGGTTGCCAGAAAGTTACCGTTTTCAGGCAAACTGATTTGTGGCAGCAAACTTGCTGCAATCTTTTTATTTCTGTATGGGAGTCCTTTCCAAACTGACAGGGTGATCACCACACCGAGACATTAGAACAATATGATTAGGTAGAGTCAGTCTGGTGAGCCTAAAATTGGCCACTGACCTGACGGGTGGAGGCTGATTCATTTACCTGTAGGGCAACTTGTTTTGATAGGAATTAAAGTATTTTACTTTAAAAGTGCATGAGTTTCAACAAGTGAATCTACCTGTAAAACTTACCTATTGGAAATCAAGCACATATGCTTACATAAAATATTACTATATTTTTTTTTTACTTTCTACTTTTCTTAATTTTTATATTTTTTATAATATTAACAAGCTGATCCATATAGTATTTGATATAATATTAATTAAACTGATCTGTCAATAACAGATAAATTAATTAATTATAAAGCACAATTAATCAAAATTTAACAACACCCTAGTTAATATACATGTATAGAGGATATTTGATGGCGTCATCAGTAATAACAAATATATTTCACGAGTGTGGCTAATATTTTGATATTTTACATGAGTGCGCAGCACGAGTGAAACAAAATATTAGCCACATGAGTGAAATATATTTGTTATTACTGAAGACACCATTAAATTTTCAATGTATCACATTTTTAAAACATAAAACATGAAAAATGTAATGCATTTAAAAAGGGCGGGAATCAGAAGTGTAATAATAAGTGCCATATTCTAATGACGTCACACTTGACAACAAGGCTGAGTGCCATTTTGAATGGGATACTCAACGCAATTCTGTCGTTTTCTGGTGTTTTCTGGTATTGTTGCTTATAAAAATGTTATCAATTGTATGAACCAAACATTTACCGTAACAACCACTTATTAATTCTACAGTCGCTTCATTTGAATCGGTACAAAAAATTGTTGCCTTTGAATGCAACGAATAGAAGATACCATTATGATTGGTCAATATCAAAAAGTGATATTTTCACTTTGAAAATATCACTTTTGATAATTGTCACAGTGTGAAAGATATCAGTTTTATCAAGTTGATAGAATTCGATATTTCACTGGTAAAAATGTAATAAACATATCTTATCATATGTTTACTAATAATAACACCCTTTTTGTTTGTGTAATAAGTCTAAAATTTCCACAAGTTGATATCAGCCCGGGTGATATCACACCCCCTTGAAAGTGATATCACCCCCCCC
>NW_018408541.1:152081-185040 GCF_002113885.1 Mizuhopecten yessoensis
CCCCCCCCCCCCCCCCCCCCCTAGTAAAGTGATATCACACCCCCTCCCAAATTTCCGGATTTTGCTGCTTCCGATTATTGCTGTCTGCTTTTAATATAAACAAACAAATGTTTGGGATGGAATAACTGCGGTTTCATGGAAAATAATTTAAAGATTGGTTTACAAAGCCCCACCCAAATTTCCGGATGGCACCGCTTCCGGATTTGGTTTTGCTTATTAGTGTAACACATGTCGCTGCATAAACAACGCTTTTAATAACCATATTATTTTGTAGGAATTTGGGAATTTCTAAATAATGACTTTTTACGTATAATTTTTACTGTTTTGTTTATATACATAATTGTTTTTGTTACCATTTTTATAAATATCAGTAAATAAAATATCATTACAGATTTGGTTTCATCAGTAATTGATTGCTTAGAGATTAGGTGTGTGATATCAAAATGGTCATATAATAATCTCTAAGTAATCAATTACTGATGAAACCAAATATGTAAGTATATATTAGTAC
Source organism: Mizuhopecten yessoensis (assembly GCF_002113885.1). Lineage (NCBI taxonomy): Eukaryota > Metazoa > Mollusca > Bivalvia > Pectinida > Pectinidae > Mizuhopecten > Mizuhopecten yessoensis. Next base: position 152,593 of record NW_018408541.1, read on the forward strand.
CTTACAGGTGTATTTACAGGTGTATATGTGATAAAATTACATTTTTAAGACGTCATAGTTTGCAGATTTTAGTGAAACATTTATGTTTATACATCTGGCAGTCCAGTCTTTATGCAAAAAAGCATGTAAAATGTATCATCTGAGCTACTCAAAATCGAACACTAGTGACAGACTTTGGGCCTTAAAGAAAACATGATATCAAATAAAAAACTATTAAAAATATATTTAAACACGGTAATACAGACAACACAACAACTACTGAAAAAAAAGATTAATAGATTCTTATGTATGTATGTATTTGGACTCGGGGCTTATCTATTCTACTCTCATATAGTTCAATCTGTGCAGGTGCTGCTTCAGCCTTCACCATCTTGAATAAGATCAGAATCTCTTCATGGAACCAGTAGCTTTTCCGTCTTTAATTTGAGATTTTTTCTTTTATCTGAGATTTTTTCTTTTTTTTAGTTTCCCTTTTCTTTTATTTTTAGCATTTTACAAATAGCTTTTCAGGCTTTTAACTTTAAAAAAAATCTTTCATTTGTGCGTAACAAGAGCTAAAACATTATAGCCTTCATCATTTATGTATTTTCCCTCATGACATATTTTTAGCTCACCTCGCCCAAAGTGCCAAGTGAGCTTTAATATATATATAGTATGCCGTGGTGCGGCTTCCGTCCGTCCGTCTATGTGTCTGTCACGCTTCGTTTCCGTGCAGTAACTACAACAAATATTAACCGATTTACTTCAAACTTGGTCACAGGGTAAAATACCTTAAAGGCTCGACCAAGTTCGATGACCACTTTTAGCACACCCTATTTGGCAGAGTTATGGCCCCTTGAATAATGAAAAACATCATTATCTGCCGCGCTTCATTTCTGTGCAATAACTACAACAAATGTTTACCAATTTTCTTCAAACTTGGTCACAGGGTTAAATGCCTTAAGAGCTCGGCCAAGTCCAACGACCACTTTCAGCGGAGCCTGTTTGGCGGAGTTATGGCCCCTTGAATAATTAAAAACGTCATTATCATGCTGCGCTTCATTGCTCTGTGCAATAACTACATAAAAATGTTAACCGATTTTCTTCAAACTTGGTCACAGGATTAAATGCCTTAACGAATCGGCCAAGTTCGATGACCACTTTTAGCAGAGTTATTGCCCCTTGAATAACGAAAAAAGTAATTATCTGCTGGGTTTTGTTTCTGTACGATAACTATAACAAATGTTAACCGATTTTCTTCAAACTTTGTTCGATTTTGATGAAAATTGGTTTATAGGGATATTAGGGGACTGCAAATTCAACCACATCGGTTTCGTTACCATAGCTACTACACGGAGGCTTCTGATTGGTCAAAATTTATATATTGTTAGGTTTTGATGAAAATTTGTATATACTGGATATTAGGGGACTGCGAATAAAACTGCATTGGTTTCGTTACCATAGCAACCACACGGAGGCTTCTGATTGGTTGAAATTTAGATATTGTTCGATTTTGATAAAAATTGGACTATATAGGGATATTAGGGGACTGCTAATTTAACCACATAGGTTTCGTTGCTATAGCAACCTCACAAAGGCTTTGGATGGGTGGAAATTAAGATATTGTTCGATTTTTATAAAAATTGGTACATAGGGATATTAGGGGACTGCAAATAAAACCGCATAAGTTTCGTTACAATAGCAACCACACAGATGATTCTGATTGGTCGCAATTTAGATATTGTTAGATTTCGATGAAAATTGGTATATAGAGATATTATATTAGGGGACAGCAAATTCAACCGCTTAGGTTTCGTTGACATAGCAACCATATAGCTACAACAAGAAGGCGTCTGATTGGTGGAAATTCAGATATTGTTCGATTTTGATGAAAATCGTCATAGAGTGGTAAAGGGGACTGCAAATTCAACTGCATATGTTTCGTTGCCATAGCAACCACACAGAGGCTTTTGATTCAAAGCCGCAATTAAGATATTGTTTGATTTCGATGAAAATTGGTATATATTGGTATTAGGGGACAGCAAATTTAATCACATATTTTCCGTTGCCAGAACAACTACACAGAGGATTCTGATTGATTGCAATTTCGAAATTGCTCAATTTCACTCTTATATAATTTAGTAGGTACATTGTAGGTGTACTATGGCAATGCGATCCTTTTCTGATGCATTTTTGCGACTATGGGGGCAGTTTGGGGGACATCTGTAATGGTCCCCCATTACAATTAGTACTTGTTGCTATAGATATTGTTAAGGTGTTTCACCCAAATTCCTTATGCACATCCAACTCATGCTTAGTTTGTCAACCGATGTGATTTGTGCATATTTACGGATAATCAATGAGGTATAGGGCTTTTTTTCTTCTTCAAATTTCAAGCTATACATTATGTTTCAACAGCACAATACTCACATGTTTAAACCTAACCTCAATAATGTTAACCTACAATATGTCCTGCAAGCCGGGGATATAAATTCCACAAATTTGCTTGTTTAATTTGCACCAGCATCAGGCAGATGATAATATTGTACCTCATGCACCTTACAGAACTTGAACTTGTATTGTACCTCATGTAAATAACTTCTTTTATGATTCATAGTGCTCTATGTTAGGAAGTTGAATTCTAGTTTTCCCCCTGAGCTCCTCTATGCAACTAACAAATTTTCAATGTAATGATTAAGTTTAATTATCTAATATCTTTTAAAATATATTTGATGATATTATTCTTTGGAACCTTATATAGGGTTCCAAAGAATAATATCATCAAATATATATGCATGTTAAATAAAAATCATAACATTTTACCCGTAAAATCACAGGTAGATCTACAGGTAAAATATCTCAGGTAAATATAGTACATATATGATACAAACTATAACTACCCTCCCTTTGATGTTTCTACCTATTGTCCTAAAGATGTATGTGTTCAGAGAACACCCCACTCATATATAGATTAATCCCCTATTGTTTTGAGTATAAGTAGCGACTCCTTGTTTGGGCAACACCCTTAGGCACATCATGCTGAATCTATCTATGAAATATTGCTGAATCTATCTTATGAAATATTGCTGAATCTATCTAAGAAATATTACTGAATCTGTCTATGAAATATTTCTGAATCTATCTTTGAGATATCGCTGAATCTGTCTATGAAATAGTGCTGAATCTGTCTATGAAAGATTGCTGAATCTGTCTATGAAGTAATGCTGAATCTGTCTATGAACTATTGCTGAATCTATCTTTGGGATATTGCTGAATCTATCTCTGAAATATTGCTGAATCTATCTTTGAGATATTGCTGAATCTATCTCTGAAATATTGCTGAATCTATCTTTGAGATATTGCTGAATCTATCTATGAAATATTGCTGAATCTATCTAAGAAATATTGCTGAATCTATCTATGAAATATTGCTGAATCTGTCTATGAAATAATGCTGAATCTGTCTATGAAATAATGCTTAATCTGTCCATGTGTAATCTACTCTCTCTGTCATGTTTTATTTTGATTGATGTTATTTTGTTTGACCTCTTGTTACACACTTTGTGTATCAGAGCGTAATAAAAAAAAATCTTGAAATCTTGGCAAGGAGCAGCCATAGAAAACCATAGTTCAAAGGATGGTTGTTATAATAAGGAAACGTGGTGAACTCTACTCCATGTTTAAGACAAAATTTCAGTATGAATCAATCTAACAAAACTGAATGAAAATGAAAGGATTTTTTTTGTGAATCCCGAACATCCGATCTAAAATTCCCAATACAGACTTTGCGCTGGAATGCAACTCCAAAATCAGATATAATATGTCCTTTATGTCAAACAGGTACATTGTATACGTGATGAACCGCATTTGTTTAAATGCCAAAATACTTACATATCATCGACAAAAAAAAAAATACATCCATAACAATTACACTACAAACCCCCCAATGCCAAGCTAATCTGTTAATAGGACGTTAGACAAAATTTAACCAAACCAAATCAAGCTAAAATGGACTGATTTATATTTATTTGTAATTTAAATGTTTTGCCTAAAACAGAGACGTATATAACACTTTATACGTCTCTGCCTAAAAGAAGTTGTTTTCTAGAGAAAACAATTAAGGCTTTAAGTGACATAAGATAAATGCAGTGCTATTATTCTGGAGCATTATATATTTACTAGTTCACTTTGCTATGTAATTGAAATGTATTAAGATGCTGACCTCTTGTAACGCGCCTTTTGTGCCATGAGTGTATAAAACAAATCTTGAATATTGTGCGAACTTTGACGTACGAAATGTAGGTGGGCCGGAGAGCATAAATAAGGTTTGATTGGTTGTACGGAGGGAGAGCGGGCCTGGACAGCTGACGAAGCACACCACCTTGTGACTTATATATACACTTTTGTATATTGAGTTGGGCGCCTATAGTCTCTTGTTTGTATAAAACTATATGCACTGTGATTCATCGGGGCATTTGACTCATACAGAGCAGACTGAATGCTTAAAACGTATATGATCAGTAGCTGTACGATATTCCTCTCGATATTTGCGCACGCGGCATAATAACTGTCGAATACTATCGAACCCTGGATTAGTAAATTTGTATTTAAATGTGAGCTACTTCTCTTTGTTTGTTTACATGTTGTTTGCAGTGCATAAGTGTTATTTCATACTTATGTGGCAGTATGTAAATATTTTGTATTAAATTAAAAGTTTTTTATAAGTTTGTTAAACTCTTTTAAACTTTCCATGTACATGTGTAAACCAAAATGGTACTTTTGTAGTATAAGTATTAATTATTCTGTACTTAAAATTATTTTATTACAGCGTATGTCTAACTCTAACGCCATCTATTTTAATACATGTACTTGTCAAATCTGTCTGTGAGTCCACATGTCCATCTGAGTATTCGTCACCTGTGTAATATATTGTCATGTTAACTTAATGTCTTGTCACGTGATTGCGTGTTCGTACGCGTAACTGTGAGTCATTACTATCATTCCCGCACTTGAAACTATTTCATTTATTTTTTTGACCTGAAGAGTTTAGTGATGTGAACTGCATTCTTTTTGGTGATATTGACAGGAAAACACACGAAAACCCAACGCCTAGATACCCGGAGCATTTCACTAAGGATTAATGTTAACTCTTTTTAGAGGATTGTATGTTATGATTAGTTTATATACGTAATTATGCTAATTATTATTGTGCAATTTACCACTACTTTGTGTCTTTTCAGACCGTGTTCATTGCTGAATAAACATATTTTATAGTAAACGGAACAGAGTCCCATTTACCAACACGGTCTGAAAAGACACACAAAGTAGTGGTAAATTGCAAAATAATAATTAGCATGAATTACGTATAGAAACTAATCATAACATACAATCCTCTACTTTTGAGTCCCTAAACTATATAATAAAAAGTAAGATAAAACCATTATCAATGTTGAATCGGACAATATACATGTATTTCTACAAGGTAACGTTTTAGAGACATAATTGTAAAGTCTACTGGCCGATATGTTAACACTTTGGCTTTCCATGCACACAGTCTGGGCTAAATCCCTGATTTTTTTGTATCATGTTTGTCCCGAAAAGGTGTTTTTCTGCTGCTTACCCAACACAAATTTATTCATCCAAAGTGGAGCATAAAAAGGTCTTGGGTGGGTGCAACAATCTCTCTGCTGTAAAATGTCGTTGGAAGCACGGTCTCTTGAGGAAATTCTCAGAATTATTTTAGGAAAACTACATATTTTACTTTTATACAAGTGACCTTTAGGAAATCTCAGGATTGGAGGACAATCTCAAGAGTTTAGGAGAAAAGTGGAAGGTTTTCTGTTGAGGAGGGTTTTTGCAAGTCATTTTGAGGAATTTCAAATAATTTGAGGAAATCTTCTGATTTATGGAAATCTATGAAGGTTTATGCATATTTGTGGAGATATTTAGCAAGGTGGCACATGCCTATTAATTAGCCCCTTCTGATGCAGAACCTGCGATATCTCATATGTATTGATGGTATGTTTTTGTTTTAATGGTCTTAGAATGGCTTATTTGAACATGATAGTAGGTTACTATATCAGATGTTGTGCAATGATAATGATTAAATGTTCATTTTTTTGTGTATTTTCAGAAAAACAAGATGTCGACCAAGTATAAGGTATTACTGACAATGGTCGCCTTTTCTATGGGATTGATATGTCAGTATATGTACATGGGACAGTCCGAGGTGAAGATGATCGTTACGGGGACAAATCAGGGTCAAGTTTTCACCGAGAAAGTATTCTATAAAGATAACTACCACCACACACTGTACCGCCCCCGATTTTCAACAAGGCTTTGTGGTTTAAATATGACTTACATAGACTTTGGCGATACATTCACAAGCACACAGATCGCTCGGGTGAATAGGTGTATTTCGACTTATGAACAGGAGTACCAGAAGGGACTTAAAGAAGAGAGAATCAAAAGAGATGTACGTTGGTCAAGTCATACATATATCAACAACAAGAGTTTTATGATAGAGGCTGGGGGACACAACGGAGTCGATGTTGAGCAATTCAACTCGCGCTTCCATCCCGGCAAATACGTCGTTTTGGAACCTGTGGAAAGATTCTTTAATGTATTGAAGACGAAATTCAAAGGGTCACCAAATGTGGTTGTTTACAAGTTCGGGGTCGACGCGACCGACGGGATCTTTTATGTGAACGATGCTAAGAATGATGGGTCATCTATTTTTCACAAAGACGAAAGTGGTAATAGTGCCCATACCGAAAAAAGTTACAAAAAAGTTACTTCTATTTAGGTACAAAAAAGTTATAACTTTTGATGCTAGATTGGAACCTTGTGAGAAGAGAGTTTCAATCTAGTACTAAAAAGTTACAAAAAGGTATTAAAAAGTTACACTCAAACACTTTGTTCAGTTCAATCATTACTTTATTTGCAAACAAAAGGTACACAAAAGTTACATTTAGCCACTAAAGCACTAGTGAAAAAGGTATCATAAAGTTATAACTTTATTTAGTTACTAAAAAGGTACAAAAAAGTTATGCTTTTCTGAGATACTGAAAAGGTACAGAAACAGTTCTAGTTATAGTAAAAAGGTACAATAAAGTTATAACTTTATTTAGTTACTAAAAAAGTACAAAAAAGTTATACTTTTCTGAGATACTGAAAAGGTACAGAAAAAGTTCTAGTAAAGTTATAACTTTATTTAGTTACTAAAAAGGTACAAAAAAGTTATGCTTTTCTGAGGTACTGAAAAATGGAGAAATCGTATTTGTTAGGTATAACTTTTTAAAGCTTCATAAACCTATTATTTATTATGAAAAGGTATAAAAAAAAATCATAACCTAACCTTTACTGGATCTGTTGTTTAAATGAAATTTTATTTTAATAGAGTATTCCTTTGAAGTTACTATTATATATCACCTGCTTTTCGAAAAAGTTTATGTTAAAGAAACCCATAAAATATCTTTTATGAATAGTTATTTGAATTTGGATCATTCTTGTCTTTTAGAAGAATCGACTGGGACTAACTTCCCTTCTTTCCGTTCGACATTTGTGATATTTTTACACCAAGACTATTGGAAAAAGCCAAAAACGTGTTCCATCACATATATTGACAATTAGACCCGATGACAAGCCCTGGTTGAATAATGACCTTTGGCGTGAAATTTATGAACGAAACAGATTTATCTAGAACTATAAAACCAATCATACTCGTCATAACTTCAACAACTTTCTGAAATAGCGGAAAAGTGTTGATAATCTTAGAAAAAAGGACAAATGAATCGTTTCCCGATATTTACGGACAGTGGAAATGGATGACGACATTACAACTAACATACTAAATTGCTTTGTTTCTATATCAACTGTTGACCATACTGACACTGACTTACCTGTTGTAGAAGCTAGATCCAACTCAAACATTTCTGACATAGTGTTAAATATCGTTTAATATAAATCATACCTTTGCTATTTAAATATTGGTAAAGCTGTGGGAAACATTTCAATCCCCCGTACTATGTATTACATTAAAACACTGCAACTGAATTTGCCTATCCCTTATTCTTAGTTTCGCTTTTCTTTGAAAACTGGAGGTTTTCCCAAACAATGGAAACTTGCTATGGTGATGGTGATTTTTAGGTCACCTGAGCTATAGCTCAAGCGTCGTCGTACGACGTCCGTTAACATTTTACATTTTCAACTTAAGCTGAAATACTGGCAAAGGGATTTCATTAATATTTCATGGAAGGTTACTGACATCTCCCTGACCAAGTGATGTTATTTTTCGGGTAGATCAGAAATTCAATATGGCCGCCACGGCCGCCATTTTCAAAAAATATTTCAAACTTAAAGTCAAGTTCTAATGGGCCTATTGAACTGAAACTTGCTAGGAATGATCAACTCATGGTCCTGACAAAGTTTTTTTTTTCGGGTCAATCAGATATCCAATATGGCCGCCACGACCGCCATTTTGAAAAACTATTTCAAACTTAACGTCAAGTTCTGCTAGGCCGATTGAACTAAAACTTTGTAGGAATGATCGACTTATTGTCCTGAAAAAGTGTTGTTATTTTCGGGTCAATCAGAAATCCAATATGGCCGCCACTGCTGCCATTTTGAAAAACTATTTTAAACTTAAAGTCAAGTTCTGCTGGGCCGATGGAACTGAAACTTTGTAGGATTGATCAACTCATGGTCCTGACAGTGTTGTTATTTTTCGGGTCGATCAGAAATACAATTTGGCTGCGGCCGCTTTTTTGAAAATAACTATTTCAAACTTAAAAACAAGTCATAATAGGCCGATCTAACTGAAACTCGGTCTAGGAATGATCAGCTCATGGTCCTGACAAACTTAAGTTAATGTTATACTTAACTATTTTTTACTCAAATTGGTACATATTTCAACAACAAAAATAAATATTGTAGGACTCCGGTGACCATTAAGGCCCATGTGCCTCTTGTTTAACATCTGTGCCAACAACAATGATTAATATAAGTTCAAATAGCGTGTTTCAGAATTGTTGCAAAATAAATGAAGTTTATATAAATATAAACTTTACATCATCTCATACAAAGACACCACAGAGTGAGTGACAACCCTTCAACTTATCATGCTAACTTCATCTATCACCAAGACATCGAGAGACTTTAAACATGATCGATGCCTATCGTACTCCTGTCCTTGGTATTCCGTCTGCGTATTGCAGAGTTATCTTCTCTTTGGAGCAGGTAAGGATTGTTACGTCACTTGTTTGTGAGAGAAACGTCATCAATTTTTGAGAAAACGACGTAATTTTCTCACACACACCAATGACGTAACAATCAATAACTGCTCCCACGAGAAGATAACTCTGCAATACGCAAAGACGGAATAAATGCAGTAGTTCTTGGTTTGTGAAACGTCCATCCATCATTCCCAAACAACTATGCAATTTTGTTACGTAAAACAAGGGTTGCCTTCAAGTTTCGTGGTTCCAATATTAAGTACCACCAGGTATCCTCCTTTAAAATCAATGTTTTAAATGTGCGGAAAATTGTCGCCAAACTTGTCCTGAAATTTGCCGCATGACCAAAATACGAATAAAAACCTTTACTATTTTTTTTAAATTGCTTTCGACAAATTGCTTTTTCAGCAGTTGTTTGATAAAAAATATATCCATGCAAACACTTATTCATAGTTTTGAACAAGACTTATGTTTTTTGCATTATTTTTACTATATCTATATGCTACTCACAACGTTTGGGCGCCTTTGAAAAAAATCATTGGTTTTTTTCCTTAAACAATATAAATTACCCGTCCTTTCTTTAAAATCACATGTTTTCACTAACATAATACATTTACCAGTGAATTTTATTTTTGCTTTTGAAATGACTTTGAAAAAGAAGTTGACATCTGACGTTTTGATGTGTAAGGTGCTTGTGCATTTGTTCTGGTCTGAGTATTGCAGGATACCACGTTGATATATTACAAAAACTGATTTAAACACCGATTCACACATAAATATATTTTAAAAGTCATGCTTAGATGTATTTGTACTTTACCTGGGCGAAGCTTCCGTCCCCGCATTACCAAAAAGGTTATCCAGTCTGAGGCTGCCTGGGAATTGTAGGCTTCTATTTCTTGTGAATTTGCCTCGGTTGGGTAAAGGCCATCTGGCAGCTAACAAGGGCTAAAATTAAACATTTAGTTAACCGTTACTCGGTTTTTTTGTTTTGACAATGAATTTGATAGCAATGATTGGATACAGATTTTTTTTACCTATTTAGGTAATTGAAAAAAATACATTTAAACTAATACTGTGGTATGAGCCATTTGATAAAAAATTTCACCACACAGCTCCCGTACAATAAAAAAGCCTCACGCCTAAGCAGACTGCAAAAGCGTTTAAAGAGCAATGCTCGTACACATTTTTGTCTTTACCCGATAGTTATTAAACCAGTTCGTCTATTGTTGAATGGTACATGTTTGCACTAGTGACTAGTGGCTACTTTGCAATGCTAAAATGAAGATTGAAACTAAATCTGAAATACCCTCCTAGATTAAGCAATAATTACCGATGATGGTTGTTATCCTGTTTCAGAAATATCTCCTATGGTTGGCATTTCAGAAAGCTGGACACATGAAACTCCTACCAAGTGATTGAAATTTAAGAATCTGTGTACCCGCTGAACCCCCATTTGTAGATATCTAAACGATAGGTCAATCGTTTAAAAAAATTGATAGATATATTTGAAAGGTACGATCGTTTCGACTCTAAACAAAGCTATCTGAGTTACTCACATGGTACGAGACAGGGCTGTTTTATTTTGAACCCCAGAGACGTTTTAATAACAAGCAACGGGTGTCGAGATTTAAAGCAATGCCAGTGTTTAAAGACGTATAACAAGAAGGTTGCGTATGCCAGTGAGCCAGTGGTTCAGGGACAAAGTATTGAAAGTAATGTTCTCTGGAAGATAGTTTGCCGCTAGGAGTGTTCTAGATAGTGCAATCTTCTAATGTCTCGCCAGTATAGCAAGGGAGACTACTAGGCGGTATTTCGTCATGGATAGCGCGATTGCGACAGACCGTTTCTTCTAAGGGGAATAAGTCGAAGGAATGTAATAGAAAGATCAAACTATATATATACAACATACTTGTGATTTCTGACACTAGTGTCATTTATTGAATGGCACTCCTATCAGGGAACCAAGAAGAAATGCGACCAGATACTGACTTTAAAGTGTATATAATGCTGTTAAATATTTATTACAAATATGCAAATTTAAGGTCGTATGTTGGAAGGATTGTTGTGGAAGGTCGTTATATAGATCACATTTTCGACAAAAAAGCCGCTGCAATAGCTGAAAAGATGAGATCAGTCAGAGACGTATAAATGTTATATACGTCTCTGAATCAGTTGATTTATCTGGTAAACACTGCTCGAACATCGTTCGTCCAACAGCAGAACAGAACACATCGGGGCCAAGGTGAAGACCGGCTTGATCTGAGCTGAAGAGATTCGTAAATGGAAATTACATCACATGTAAACGTGAAAGTAACGGTGTTTCGTTGTCATGTTCGTTTAGCGAACTAAGATGACGCAACAATCATTAAGATACACATATCATGTGCTTTTATAATTCGTTTTTGCATGTTTCTATTATCACCTTTACTGCAAGTAATTCTCAAACTGTTTGTTATGAACTTGTTATCTTCCCATTGTATACTTAGGAAAGAATGTTAAAAGCGTATTTTAATGCAATATCCCATTGCATACTTATATTGCTATAACATTCATAGCAAACGAAAACAAAATAGAAATAGAGTAAAATATATAAATTATTCAGAATCATCTTGGCATGCTTTTCCAATTGAAAAATGTTACAAAAGTTTCATTTACCGTTTATGACATTGAACATTCTTTTGAAATCATTCGTCGGTTGATCTGTGTGGTAAACCATAATCTGACGAGATTTGCCAGTGTTAGAATGGATTTTTCTGAAATATTGAAAGTAAAGAAATAATTAATATTGCATTTTGTAAGATCCCGTTAATGACATCACTAGGTAATTCGTATAAGATAAATTGGTCAAATTATCTTTCATTTGATTCTTTTCAAAATAGTATTTGCTATATATCCCATGACCATTAAAATAGGGTGTCATGTATATTTATTAGCTCACTTGGCCCTTCGAGCCAGGTGTTAAAGCAATGTTATGTGAATAGAACATTTTGGCATGGTGTGGCGTCCGTCGTCCGTCCGTCGTCAACTTTTTTACTTTAAACAACTTCTTCTCAGTAACCAAAAGGCCTAGTGTGATGATATTTGGCCAGAAGCATGCTTGGATGAAGGGCTACCAAGTTTGTTCAAATAAATGACCTTCATTAATTTTCAAGGTCACAGGGGTCAAATATGTTTAAAACCATTGAATGACTTCTTCTAAATAAGCAAAAGGCCAAGGGTGATGATATTTTGGCCATTAACATACTGGGATAAAGGACTACCAAGTGAATGACCTTCGCCCATATTCAAGATCACAGTGGTCAATATATGTTTAAATCTTTAAATTATTTGTTCTGTATAACCAAAATGTCCAGGGTAATGATATTTTTCCAGAAGCATGCTGGGTTGGAAGACTATAAACTCTGTTCAACCTAATATTATAATGTCCTTGTTCGACATTCAAGGTAACAGGTGTCATATGTTTAAATCTTTTAATAGGTTCTTATGAATGAAACACTGATATTTTGCCTGTAGCTATATTTTAGTCCACTTTTAAGATTACAAGGGTGGGATTAATACCAGGTGAGCGATGCAGGCCCATTGGGCCTCTTGTTAAACTTGATTATCGTAAAGTGTTCCACGATGTTCATTTGCACCATTATTGCAATATCTTTTTGCAGTTCTATTTGACGAGTTAGCTACCTCGTGACTTGACTCAAATGCAAAATTTCTTAATAGCCAGTTCTTTTAAATACTTGTAAGCACCGCTTCTGCTGTTTGTTGCATGCTCATTTTTTTTTTGCGTGAACACAGTTTGTGCTTTATTTCTTCTTCTGCTAGTGCCAAAACAACACTTTCTAGATACATAGGGGATCTAACACATGTGTCCATGTGATATTGAATTTATTAAACGAGTTAAATTAATTCAATATATCATGAACACGAATGCAAGAGTCTATTTATCTAAGTACTCCCATCATAGTATTGTCACTCTGAGCAGTGACAAAGTAATGCCAGTTTATTTTTTTGATGGTGATCAGTTTTAAATGCAATGCGAATAATAATGACAAAATAAACATTTTAAATTCATTAAGAATAACAGTAAATGTATCATGTGGTATAGTAAATAAAACTAGCACCCGTAGTAGCGTTGGAATATGATATCATGGTTTTGACTAATCGCAGCACCTTTGTGTGTTATTACACGTGTAAATTACCATATGTATGACATGGTCGTATGACATAGTAAAATGGGTCAAAAATGTGATGAAAGTATGTTTTTCATGAATGGAAAAAGTTCGGATGCGAAAAATAAAATACCATTAATTTCATTTAGAAGCGCCACTGATGTAGATTCATCAGACGTCCCGACATCAGCAATTGTTATTGGGTAGTGTGAGGTGGGCGTACGATCAAACGTATGATCTGAAATTGAAAAAATGTTAACGTCTGAAAATTTACTGTAGGTTATATTCCCTTACTGATATTAGAATGACCTGCTATGGTATTTTGCCTTCCCATGATATACATTCAATAGTATTATGTATTAAATGTATAGTATAAAAAACCCACTTCTATACATCGGAGCTATACTACCTACATATTGTTGATATGGAATATGTATCAACGGTTTTGTTGTGTTAAGAACAAACATATTATTCAATTATTATATACAGTAGTCTACCTAAGCAGTCCATAATCACGTCCCGACTTTTGTAGAGGGAGTGTCCATTATTTGCTAACATTCCACCATGTTTCAATGCAAATTCATCAAACATCATTGCAGTTGTTGTGTTTCTTCTCTCCATTCGTGTTTTATTTAACTGAAATAAAAACGATATTTTTAGCTCACCTGGCCCAAAGGGCCAAATGGGCTTATGTCTGTCGTCCGGCGTCAATATTTTACTTTAAACAACTTCTTCTTAATAGCCAAGAGACCCATGCTGATGATATATAGCCAGTAGCATGCTGGGATGAAGGACTACTAAGTTTGTTCAAATGAATGACCTTGATCCACTTTCAAGGTCACAGGGTCAAATTTGTTAATTTTTTTCAAACGACTTCTCAATAACCAAAAGGTCCAGGGTACTGAAGTAGGGCCTGTAGCATGCTGGGATAAAGGGCTACCAAGTTTATACAAATGAATGACCTTGACTCACTTGCAAGGTCACAGGAGTCAAATGTCGTAAAATCTTCAAACAACTTCTTCTGAAAAACCAAAAGACCAAAGGTACTGATATTGGGCCTGTAGCATGCTGGGATAAAGGAATACCAAGTTTGTTCAAATGAATGACCTTGACCCACTTTCAAGGTCACAGGGGTCAAATGTTCTATAATCTTCAAACCACTTCTTTTGAATAACCAATAGGCCTAGGGTACTGATATTGGGCCTGTAGCATGCTGGGAAGAAGGACTACCAACTTAGTTCCAATGAACGATCTTGACCTACTTTTAAGGTCACAGGGGTCAAATGTCATAAAATCTTCAAACGACTTCTTCTCAATAACCAAAAAAAAATGCCCAGGGTACTGGTATTGGACCTGTAGCATTCTAGGATGAAGGACTACCAAGTTTGTTCAAATGAATGACATTGACCCAATTTCAACCTAATGTCCTTGTTTGACATTCAAGGTCACAGGCGTCATATGTTTAAATCTTTTACTTGGTTCTTATGAAGCAAACACTGATATTCTGCCTGTAGCTGTATTTTAGTCCAAATATAATGTTACAAGCCTCGTTTTCATTTGACTAACAAACCGACGAATTATTTCTTGACGTCGAGACAGTGGCGAAATATGTGAAAATGACGAGGTTTAAAAAAACCCGGTGGAATTGGCTACGTCTCCCCTTGTGTTATGTTATGTAGAGTTACGTATTTTTTCTCATTATTTTTATTCTTATAAAACGTTGCTAGCCCCTGTGATCAGGGTGTCGATCATAGTGAACAATAAACAGTTAGTGTTAAGAGGGTAAGTCTAACTGGAAAGGGGAGGTTATCCATTTTGAGCACTCGATGACCTATCAATGAGTAATGGTCAAATGCATGCGTAATGGTAGAATGCTGATGTGTAGCTTCAGTTCGCATACCGAACAGTACTAGTGGGAGGTACACGATCGACGCGGTCTTATATTTCACTACTACGCGACATATCAGTAAACAGGAGCGATGTGAAGATATACTTTTAATTAGATTGATACAGTTACGTATTTTTTCTCGCTATTTTTATTCTGATCCCATATAAATCGTTGCTAGACCCTGTGAGAAACGGGGAATATTGTGTACTTCCATAGGCCGCTCCATGAGGAAAGCACATAAAGCTGTCTGGTAAGTGTTTAACCCATGTTTGTTTTTGTCCCGTGAATTTTTCCGCTTGGATTGTCTTATTTACCTGATGGAGACCGGCAAAACATTTTCAGGTGGTCCACTCATGCGTGACTGAGTTGTTTACGTGTGCATTTCGTCTATAAACCATTTTACGCATGTTATAATTGTAAAAATCAGTATATATTGGTTGTATGAAGAAGATAAGTGTGTGTAACTTGTGTGTCAATTATCGAAAACCTAGATTTTTTTGTACATTTTATTATTTGTGCGTATTTATTATCTGTAGGTACGGAGGCCCATAGATGACATGTTAGTTTGTTGTATGCTGTGGACCCGCACGATTTCTTAATTGCTATTCTGCTAGCATTTCGCTTATTATGTTATTCAGCATTTAGTACATGTATTGTTTGTGATCTAAGTTATTATAAATAATAAAAAAGAATTATATAAAACATTTGATATAGCGCCCTATCACCTCAGAAAATATTTTAAACTATATTGAGAAGGTTAATATTTTTGTTGGTTACAGATCAGACCATTCTATAATATCACTAGAAATTAAATTAAATAACTTTGTGAAAGAGAGGGGCCTATGGAAACTTAATAAGTCTTTTATATGATCAAGAATATGTGCAAAATATTAAAGATACCATATATAAGATCAAACAGCAATATTCATCACCAATTTACGATAATGATATTTCTAATATAACTGATGAAGAACTAATATTATGTATAGATGAACAACTTTTTTTAGAAACATTATTAATGGAAATCAGGGGAACAGCTATATCGTATTCATCATTTATAAAAAAAAAAGAACGGGACAAAAGGGAGAAAGTACTTATATCTGATCAAGGAAAATTAGAAGAAAATAATACATGGGCTACTAATTTAGATGAATACGAACAGAAAACAAACGAGCTAGAGAATATTAGAAAAATAAAAATGAAAGGGCATATGATAAGATCAATTTTTTTAATTTGTTTTTGGGAATAATTTAAATATTTTATTATCAGAGCATTGAATTTTGGTTATAATAAGAGGGAGCTATCCATTACACATCAGAGGCCGATTACTTTATTAAATGTTAAATATAAACTTGCGTCAGCTTGTATAGCCAACAGACTAAAAACGGTCCTTGATTTTATTATTTCAGACACACAAACAGGTTTTTTAAGTGGAAGATATATGGGGGAAAACACCAGACTTATTTACGACATTATGAATTTTACTGAAATAACCAACATACCAGGACTTTTAATATTTATAGATTTCGAAAAAGCCTTTGATTCAGTTTCATGGAATTTTTTATACAAAGTAGTTGATTTTTTTTATTTTTTGTGAAAGCATCAAAATGGATAAAAACATTATACAAAAATGCCTACTCTGCAATAAACCAAAATTGTATACTGTCAATGTGTTTGGATATACAAAGGGGTTGTCGACAAGGCAGGATCCTGTCTCCCCATATCTATTTTTACTTGTAGTTGAAATATTGGCTATTCTTATTTTCCCACTATATACTTACTTGAAAACTATTGGTGTTTTGAACAATAACCTTTGTAATATGTGTAACACAGAAATTGAAACTATAGAACATATTTTCTGGGAATGTCCTCATCCTATCAGACTTTGGCAAGATTTGAAAAACAAAATATACCACAAGTTAGATAAATTAATTGATTTTAGATTAGAAACAGTTTTATTTGGAGAGACAGAAAATTTGGCCTTACCAATTAACTTTATTATCCTTTATGCAAAATAATAAATATACACTGTATCAAGAAAAAATCAAAGACTCAGGTTAGATGGTTTGATTGAGTTTCTAGCATTCCGATATAACATCGAAAACAATTCAGCCTCAAAATATTTACGCAACGAAAAATTTAATCAAATTTGGTTTGAATGGAAAGATATTTCTTAACAGATTGAAAAAACAAGTTTACACGATCCATACATCTTTGTATCTTTGTTTATATAATTGATACTCTTTCTCTTGAAATGAATATTTAAATTTCATCTTGATTTTGTAATCTGATAAAAATAAAACTGCATATATTCGGTATGTTATGGTGTGAGTGGATGTATGTGCTGTTTTTTGTTTGTTTTGTTTTATAATCACCTTTTTAGCGGACATAAAAACCTGTATGAAAACCGGTAATAAAATGCTATTTGAAAATTGATGTCAGTATATGTCCATATCAATGTGAATGACCACATGCATGTGTCATAGAAATATTCATACACATGTGTACATATATATATGTACATCTGACACTGTTTGCACAGTGTATTTATTATTGTTTCTTAACTGCTTGAAATTATGCGTGCATAATGATGCATCTGATTCAATGTATGTAAATCTGTCTCAATGTATACATGCATGTATGTACTGTCTGTCTGTCTGTCTCATGTATGTATGTGTGTATGTACTGTCTGTGTGTCTGTGTGTCTGTCTGTCTCATGTATATATGTATGTGTGTATGAGTATATATGTGGATGTATTTGTATGTGTATTATGTTTTGTTTGTATACTAGACGTGCTATATGTTTATCCTTGTTTGTAATATTATGTTGTATATGGAATTTGTTAGGGTGTGAAAGAAGTATGTTTTGTGTTCTTGTCCTGTACTCTATTTGCAATTATTTTATTTTTCCATTGCCCTTCCTATTTATTTATTTATTGTTTGACTGATGGATGTTGAATGAGAACCCTCCTGCGTGAGGACACCATATTTTCAGGGGCTGACTCCAGGGCTCCACAACCCTGGCATCCCCTATCAAAATATGTATATATGTATATAGATATTTGCTTCGAAGCAGTATATGTATATACATACAGACCCTGGACTGTTTTTCTTAACCAAAAGTGCGTTGCGTTTGCGCTGCGTTTGCGCTGCGTTGACCGTTTGATGGGCGTTTTAAATTGAGCGTTGAATGTGCGTTGAATATACGTTTTTCTTGTTATTTAAGAAAACGATCCATGGCTATTTACAGGTTATTTTAAGAATATGTGAGTGCTGAAATGTTTTTATATACAAAAAATAGTTATATGTATAACAAAGTTTGCAAATTAAAAAGAAAATAAATATACAAATAAAATAGTTAAATACATGAAATAATCGGTTGGAAGTTTATCAAAGACTTATATCTATATTCGAATATGTGGGCTGCGTCGTGTGCTGATTGATGGATGCATGTCTATACACGTACCTTAATTGGTCAGTGAAATTATAAGTAGAAAATAATTGAGTAATTAGTTATTTGTATATTCTAGATACTTAATGTTCATAATTATATCATTCTGTTCATATGAATATATGAATCGAATTCAACTAAATCTACAAATACTTCCATCACTGCACGCATGGGCTGATGGTTTCGTAACGACACCAGGGTAGTCTGGATTGAAGAGAGGCTTATAATCAGTGCGTCTAAACGGCGAGTTTCATTTTATGAAATATTTGTAGTTTTATCTCTATGTGTGTATGCTTTTTCGTTAATTCTATTGTGTACGTTGTGGGTTTTGTTTACGTCCAGGTCGAAGTATGCAAGTCCTACGCTCGACTCGCAATATGTATTTAAGACATTGAAAAGATTAATAAAAAACGTGATTATGGTTAAACCACAAATGGCAAAAACCGCCACAAATGAAAAATAATATCAATAAATAATTAAATTGAATAAATAAAACAAATTATTTAATAAATCAATAAACTGAAATAAAAATAATTGAATTGAATAAAGAAAACAAAACAATCAATAAATCAATAAAATGAAATAAATAAATGAACATTATTACTTCAATAAAATAACTAAATAAATGCAGGGGGGTATACATGCTAAAGACAGTTGACATTTGTAGGTGATGTAGAAGGGTGTAGGTGGTAAAGGAAGTATAGGTGGTGTAGGAAGTATAAGTGGTATTGGAGGGTAAAGGTGGTATATGAAGTCAATGTGATGTATGGGGTATAAGTGGTATAGGAAGTCAAGGTGATGTAGGAGGGTATAGATGGTATATGAAGTAAAGATGATGTAGGGTGGTAAAGGTGGTATAGGAAGTATAGGTGATGTAGGAGGGTAAAGGTGGTGTAACAAAGTATAGGTGATGTAGGAGGGTATAGGTGGTGTAACAGAGCATAGGTGATATAGGAGGGTATAGGTGGTGTTACAGAGTATAGGTGGTATAGGAAGGTATATGTGATATAGGAAGTAAAGGTGATGTAGGAGGGTATAGATGGTATAGGAAGTCAAGGTGATGTAGGAGGGTATAGATTATATATGAAGTAAAAATGATGTAAGAGGGTATAGATTATATATGAAGTAAAAATGATGTAGGATGGTAAATGTGGTATATGAAGTAAAGATGGTTTAGGGTGGTAAAGGTGGTATAGGAAGTATAGGTGATGTAGGAGGGTATAGGTGGTGTAACAGAGTATAGGTGACACAGGAGGGTATAGGAGGTGTAACAGAGTATAGGTGATATAGGAGGGTATAGGTGTTATATGACGTATAGGTGATGTAGGAGGGTATATGTGGTATATGACGTATAGGTGATGTAGGAGGGTATATGGGTATATGACGTATAGGTGTTGTAGGAGGGTATATGTGGTATATGACGTATAGGTGATGTAGGAGGGTATAGGTGGTATATGACGTATAGGTGATGTAGGAGGGTATAGGAGGTATATGACGTGTGTAGGTGATGTAGGAAGGTATATGTTATATAGGAAGTAAAGGTGATATAGGATGGTATAGGTGGTATATGACGTATTGGTGTTGTAGGAGGGTATATGGGTATATGACGTATAGGTGATGTAGGAGGGTATATGTGGTATATGACGTATAGGTGTTGTAGGAGGGTATATGTGGTATATGACGTATAGGTGATGTAGGAGGGTATATGTAGTATATGACGTATAGGTGATGTAGGAGGGTATAGGTGGTATATGACGTGTATAGGTGATGTAGGAAAGTATATGTGATATAGGAAGTAAAGGTGATATAGGATGGTATAGGTGGTATATGACGTATTGGTGATGAAGGAAGGTATAGATGGTTTAGGAAGTAAAGATGATGAAGAAGGGTATAGGTGGTATAGGACGTATAGTTACTGTAAGAGGGTATAGGTGATATAGAAAGTATAGATGCTATAGGATGGTATTTGTGGTAAAGGAAGTAATGGTACATTAATACAGCAATTGAGCTTTCTTTATGAATTGATATACTACAGCTTATACATTTCTAGAAGTATTACATATAATAACAATGTTTCAATCCGCTGAGGTAAAGAAAAGAGATAGCTTTCATCGAAGTATAATTCGAATTCGACATCGATAACTAGAGAAAAATATGAACCTGAGGAATATTAGCAGAGACGTTTTTGGTTGTTTAACTTGACGTAATTTGACGTGATTCAGTCCAAATGTATCCACGAAATTCGAAATCTGGAATGGTGATTAGCAGTTATGTGGTAAGTCCCGGAAAGGCTTAGAAACAAGTCATTGCATGTAATCTTCCTATATAGCTTGTACTTATTTTGAAATATTTAAATCTGCTATATTGTATTCCATAAAAGGATCGACGTGTCCAGTACACAAACCAACAGCTACGACGTTGACACCTGCCTCAGGTATGGAGGTGCTCTTTTTTTATAGTATTCAAGCGGTTTCTGATTATTTTGCACGATTACTAGTTTACCATATAATACACAATAAAATACGTATTATTGTATCTCATAAGAAAATTACATAATGGGGAATATTGTCTGCGGATAGAAATCGAAATATAAAAGTTTATTTGTATCAAAACTGCAAATGTCTCATGATTTAGCCGTTGCTGTTTTACGTAAAGCGACACAGACTTAGTTACAAATATAGAGATGATTTGATTGTATTTTATCAAACACCCTTTATAAAGTGTATTCGGGTTGAGCCACCCAGCAGTGTTTCATTCCTCCAACCCCTTTTCACACACGTACACAGTACTCTCGTGTACATCGCGGATCTTAAACAATCGCTACAACTAACGGAGCGGTCCATCCGGCTTTTTATCTAACATGGAGGACAAGGTGAACACAGTTTTAATTGAATCTTGAAAAAATCGGAATGTAGGTTCCGTTTGTTAGACTTTTTCCATTCAAATTGACGTGGATGACGAATTTCATTTTGGATTAAAATGCCCCCATCAACGAGTCTAGAGATAGAGACGGAAACAATGGCGGGTCCAAAAGTTTCGGGTTGTCTATATTTCCTCACTAATATTGCAGACAACAGGAAATGTCAACTAGACTTAGTGTCCGGAGTGAGGTTTTACTGTATCGTTAATCATAGTGAAATAATTATAAGCATCACTATGTTTCCATTGTACAAGTTATGCTTCATATATTAAAAAACGATTAACATTGAAAAAACCTAAAAAAAAAAAATTGTACTCAAAATCTGTCCCGGGTGTAACGACACGATTTCTTTTACCAAGGTGAGAAATCGTGCTAAAATTGCTGTGTTCGCAACACGATTTCTCACCTCTGCACGATTTCTCACCCGGTTGAGATGAGAAATCGTGTAAGAAGTAGACATATTGCCCGTTGCCATGAGTACGAACACTGAAATTGGTTTTGGGAGATTGTGGTATATTTAGACTTGTTTACTACTGTACAAACTTCAAACTTGTTCGAACTTCAATATTTAGCTCAGCCGGTCCGAAGGAACATGGTGAGTTTATGCCATACCGCAACGTCCGTCGTCCGTGCGTCCATCAACTTTTTCTTTAAAATGCCACTTGTCCTGAACGACCCAGTAGATTTTGACTTACTTTGGCCTGGAGAATCCGTAGACCAAGGGACTCAATTTTGTATAAACGATGGGTGTGCCCCCTCCCCTTGGGGTAGATGGGCTGGTACAAAAAGGGGAAATAGAGGTAAAACCTTTGGAATCCTTCTTCTACCATAGGGATAAAGTAATTTCATCCCAATTCAGTCTGTAACTTCCTTTGGCCAAGGGCACTAAATTTGGCATAAACGGTGTGTGTGCCTCCCCCCTGGTGGCAGAGAGACGGGGCCCCACAGGGGAAATAGAGGTAAAAACTTTGAAATCCTTCTTCTACCACATAGATTTAGGGATTTCGTCCAAATTCAGTCTGGAGCATCCTTGGGCAAAAGGGACTCAATCTTGTTAAAATGGTGGGGTTGGCCCCCCCTGGACGGAGAGGGGCGGGACCCAATAGAGGCTATGGAGGTAAAACCCTTTAAACCCTGCTTCTACCGTAGGGATAATGGGGTTTTTATCCTAATTTGGTCCGGAGCATCCTTGGGCAAAAAGGACTTGATCTTGTATAAACGGTGGGTGTGGCCCCTTTGGGTGCTGAGGGTAGGGCCCAGAGGTTGAAATCTTTAAAATCCTTCTCATGTACCATTTGAGGGATTTATCCGAATTTGGCCTGAAATATCCTTGTGCAAAGGGATCTTAATTTTGTATAAATGATAGGTGTGGCTCGTTTGGGTGAAGAGTTGCTGGCCTCAAAAAGGGAATTTGAGGTTTAATTCTTTAAAATACTTCTTCTTCTGTACCATTGGATGGATTGTTTGTAATAAGAATAATTTCCCATGGTTGCTTAATTATCCAGGTGAGCGATACAGGCCCCCTGGGACTCTTGTTTTATTTTATCTTATCATCTTTGACTTACAATAGTATACAAAGATATGTAACATACACAGATTTAATGTATAAGCATGCGTGGTTGTACAGAGGGATACAAGTATCATAGAAATAGAGGTGCACTGCAGTTACATACTGTATAATACATGTAGTCACTAATGATATTCGATATTAAGTTTCCGAACAGATCTAAATCATGGCCCATCACTTGCTAAGTCATTTCAGGCTATAACAATTTCTGCTTAGATTTATGGACCACAATAAATGTTGTTTAATTGAATATTTTAATCGTGTTCTTGAAGATGGGAAAAAAGGCCAACATCCTCCGTAAAATGACCGCTGCAGTGGCTTCTGATAAGTCAAAATGTATGCATTGTCCCATGTCCCTATGTAAAAGTGTGCAGTGTCACTACGAACACTACTGCGATCTGCGTTGATTTTTTTATTTGTCAAAATGTCCGTGTTAGGTCGGGTCCTGATTGGTCGACATTTAGATATTGACCGATTTTATAGATTTGGTATGTAGATGTATTATGTACGGTTGTCAACGGTTAGCCGGTTATCCGGTTACTCGGGCGAAAGACCGCGAACTGGCTACCAAAACCCTTAACCGAAAAGTCGGACATTTACATACCCCCTTTGGGAACCCCATGGCTTCCCTGGCTTAGAACTATCCGCATTTGTATAGATGCGACCGAAATTGGATAGTTTTGTAATAAAACAGCGTTCAGGTATTACATGTTACTGTTAATTTTGTACTCTAATTTAAATACTGGCAAAGGGATGTCGCCAACACCATAAAAAATCTGAAAACAATTTAAGAGGAAGCCAGAATACAAAGCTGTGATATATCAAATTTCAGATAGAACGCGCCTTTGCATCCGGGATGTAAAGATAATATGGAGAGTACACACTTGAATGAGCAAGCATGTCTTGAAACGTTTGTCAAAAAGTTTTTTTTCTAAAGAATAATATTACCGCATATGATTTAGAGTACAGATAACTGCAATTGAATCCGCCTAACTGCATTCCGACATGCGTTGTCCATGACAAATACTTACTGAAGTTACTTAAGGAATGATTTTTATTTTTTCAACATTTATGAGGTCATAACAACAATGGGTTTATGGACATATTGAATGAATCGCGTTAGCGATTCATGTAAAATATGTCCAAAAACCCATTGTTGTTATGACCTCATAAATGTTGAAAAAATAAATATCATTCCTTATATTTACATTGACGAATCCTTTCAGTGGATCGATATAACAACGAATAAAACAAATAAACAGGGTTTGTTCCTGCTTATACACGGGTGCAACGCAGTGGCGAGAACAGTGTTTTTTCGCGGGGAAATGTGACACTATCGTGAGAGATCTTAGCAACCGTCAACAACAATAACACAACAAAATGTAGTTCCATATTCAATGTTTATTTGTAGCACAGGACACGTGAATACGTGGATATTTCACAAAGCACAGTTCAATAATATTTTAAGATGTAAGAATTAAGCATCTAGGTCGGTCGTTCCGAGTGAGTAGTTTTTGTAGTGTATTACTACGCAGTGTGATCAGGTTACTATCAGTTCCCACGTGCTGAGATTCTATGAACACCTGTGTTATGCATTTATGAATGTAATTTTTGTCAATGGGTCTAAGCATACAGAATGTAAATATATACAATTATTTCCTGTGTTAACCTTGAAATACACGAGTAACGATCATGCTATTTAATATATACATGTATATTTGTGGTGTAAATAGGTTTTAGATAGAACATTTTTTTTTAACATTTAATGTTTTTGTTGCTGTTTATTATTATTCCCCACTTTCACCGAAACGGGGGATATTGATATGGGTTCGTCCGTCCGTCCGTCCGTCCGTCCGTCCGTCCGTCTGTCACGCTTCGTTTCCGTGCAATAACTACAACAAATGCCTTAAGGGCTCGGCCAAGTTCGATGACCACTTTCAGCGGACCCCATTTGGCGGAGTTATGGCCCCTTGAATAATGAAAAACGTCATAATCTGCCTCGCTTCGTCTCCGTGCAATAACTACAACAAATGTTAACCGATTTTCTTCAAAATTGGTTCGATTTTGATGAAAATTGGTATATAGGGATATAAGGGAACGCGAATTCAACTGCATCAGTTTCGTTGCCATAGCTACCACACGGAGGCTTCTGACTGGTCGAAATTTAGATATTGTTAGATTTTAATGGAAATTTGTATATATGGATATTAGGGGTCTGTTAATTCAATCGCATACGTTTCGTTGCCATAGCAACCACACAAAGGCTTCTGACTGGTGGAAATTAAGATATTGTTTGATTTTGATGAAAATTGGTATATAGGGGTATTAGGGGACTGCGAATAAAACCGCATAAGTTTCGTTACCATAGTAACCAAACGGAGGCTTCTGATTGGTCGCAATTGAGATATTGTTTGATTCCGATGAAAATTGGTATATAGGGGTATAAGGGGACTGCAAATTCAATCGCATACGTTCCGTTACCATAGCAACTACACAAAGGCTTCTGATTGGTCGAAATTTCGAAATTTCGTATGTACATTGTATGTGTATTATGGCAATGCGATCCTTTTCTGATGCATCTTTGCGACTATGGGGGCAGTTTGGGGGACATCTTTAATGGTCCCCCATTACAATAAGTACGTGTTGCTATAGATATTGTTAAGATGTTTCAACCAAATTCCTTATGCACATTCAACTCATGCTAAGTTTGCCAACCAATGTGATTTGTGCATATTTACGGATAATCAGTGAGGTATAGGGCTTTTAAGTTTTAAGCTATACATTATGTCTCAACAGCACGATTCTCAAATGTTTAAACCTAACCTCAATAATGTTAACCTACAACATGTCCTGCAAGCGGGGGATATACATTCCACGAATTTGCTTGTTTGACTACCAAATTGTTCGAGAAACCGGTTACAAAAAATGTATGTACCCTTTCAGAACAATGATGTCACATCTGCTTTGTAGTAAGTTCATGTTGTGTACAAATTCGTGTCCTTTGTTCCTTTGGCCAAAGAAAGGTGTCCTTTGTTAGATATGACTTGCATATAATTTTATATACGGTATATCTCGCGCAAATTGACTTTTGAAAACGTCTCTATGTTTAGGATATTTAGTGGAATTAAAAGTATATGAATAATAGATAAATAGATAAATACAGGTACTGCCATCAAAAGAAATGGTAGCATATGTGTTGATTCTCTAATGATAATAATAAATAATATACAACATTTATATAACGCCCTATATAATTTGTAAAATTACTCTAAAGCGCTTTACACCATATGGATAATAGTATTATAAATAATTAGTTATAATTGTGAAACAAAAAACAAAGGCTTACTATCACTTTTATACATTAAGCAAGCAGATAATCATAGCAATGTGCACATACATGAATAAACAAAGGGTGGTATTTACATAACGTCTTTGCAAAGAGTCAAAACATGAAGAGGGGAGTTTTGATGTCTATCTTGAATTTAGCCAGGGTATTTAACTTCTTAATAGCAGATGGTAAGCTATTCAACAACGTAGCTGAAACCCTCCTAAAGCAACGGTTTCCATAGGTCGAAGTACGAGATTTTGGGACACACAACAATGATTCTGACTCCGACCCTTTATCGTACAGGTAACCAGTGCAATGAATATAGCACAGGTGTGATGTGCTCTCTCTTTCGAGTACGAGTAACCAGCCGGGCTTCAGTGTTCTGGGCCCTCTGCAGACGACTAGTTAGTTTGTCGGATATACCACAGAGCAGGGTGTTACCATAATCCAACCGACAGGGAACACGTGAATGCACCAACATACTGCATGCATCTGCAGTTATAAACTTCCGAATACAGCCGATGTTCCTGATCTGGTAGTAACAGGATTTGGCAATAGCCTTCAATCAAAGTATACCCCTAGGTTTTTAACAGATTGGACAGTCTAAATAGTTCTGGCACCGACCTTGAGTTGGAGAGCCATTGTTTGCTGAAACTTTGGGTCGTCTTTTCCGGATTAGGCTTTAGAATGTTTGCGTTCATCCAGGTACTGATATCTGTCAAACAAGCTCTCATGCTTTCTGTTATTGTATCCCAACTGTCCTGTGGTTTGATGACCATGTAAATTTGTGTGTCATTAGCAAAGCAATGATAGCGAAGGCTTTGGCGACGACAAATCTCTCCGATCGGATTAGAGTACAGGCAATATTTTCGTGGTCCTAACACCGACCCTTGAGGAACCCTGAAATCTAGTATTTTTTTCTTGTGAGGTGGTACATCTGATGGCAACACACTGTTGGCGTTAACTCAGATAAGACTGTATCCAGCATAGTGCGGTATTAATCGCACCATAAGAGTACTCCAGACGTTTATAAAGTATGTCATGGTAAATGACGTCAAATGCAGCTGACGACAAATCCAGCATGACAAGCACCGCTCTGCACTTGTTATCCAATGCAGAAGCTATGTCATTACGTACACGTAGGGGGCCGTCTCAGTAGTGTCCCATGGTGTAGGCCGATTGCAGGTTGTCATGGAGACTGTTTGCATGGATAACCTCTAAACGCCGGGACACAACCTTCTCCAAGATCTTAGATAGAAAAGGCAGATTTGATACTGGGCAGTAGTTCTTCAATTCCTCCTTGTCCATTCCAGACTTCTTCAACAATGGTCTAACATGTACCTTCTTGAAACACCATGGAACCTTTGACTCAGCCATTAATTTGTTCATGATTGAGGTAATCAAGGAAAGCAGTGCTTCCCGACATTGATTTAATAGGTCTGTAGGCAGTGGATCAAGCTCACAGGACTTCGATTGCGAGGTCACAATGATATAGCGCAACTCGTCCTGGGTTGTTGGTGAGAGCTTTGTCTATGGTTCCCCATCAACTTTAATGTCAGCTATCATGACAGAAATATCATTGTCAGCAGTAGAGTTCACTTCCGACATATTTTTCCTGGTCGAGCTGATTTTATTCAGAAAATAATCGCTGAACTTGTTCGACAAGTCTTTTTCAGAATGACAGCTTGGTAGGACAATTTCACCTTTCTGAACCATTAAGTTTTAATGAGTCTAAAAAGCTGTCTATGGTCCTTACGACATTCTCCAATTGTTTCGAAACAATAAGCCCCCTTTGACTGAATTAGAAGTGAACCAATTAGCCGACATTGTTCCCTATACATCTGTTAATTAACGGTTATTTTGGTCCTTCGCCACTGTTTCTCTGCTTTTCTACGGTTCTGTTTTCTACGCGGAGATTTTCATTATACCAATTATATATTATTCGGGCACCGAGCGACAGTTTAAGGACACTAAATTCAGAGGAATAAATTACTTACAGCGATCAGCTGTTGTTGGCTTGATGACATGTAGATTCTCGTGCGATACTGATGATGTCGGAATCCGTGTTGAAGCATCGTAACGGATTAATTTAGGTGAACCGGATTGCGTTTGAATGTGTTTAAAAAGGTGCGCGCACGTGCATTGTATGAGTCGGGCAACAGTTTTTTTACAAAGTCTAATTGAATCTGTGAAGATTTTTTTAAGACTTCTGTTGCGCATTTCAAAAGTTAATGAATAAATTATAGATTTTTTATCGTGTGATAAGCAATTGGCGGCCTCGTTTCCAGATAAAGTAGTGGCAGTTTTTGATAAATCATTTTCATATTATAGCTCTAACGGGCTACCGGTTTGCCGCCTCACTGAATCTATGTGAACAAAACACTTATGGTATGATTAAAAAATAAGGTTCACTTTATCATAACAAAGAGTATCGGATTTTGTTTGCACCTGCCTCGAAGTGTCTGTAATGCTATGCTGTGGTATCGTACGTCTGTAGTCTTATCAACTATTTTTATGTACCACCTGTGCCAAGTAGGCTTAATATTTGACCAGCAGATACCTTGAACGGTTGCAGCACACTTACTTTTAAGATAATTGAAATCTTAAATGTTAAACGTTTCAAATAACATTATATAACAAAACAAAAACATATTCATTTGAGTTTAGAAAGCTGTTGACCTTCAACAAGGTGACAGACATTACGACAGGTATTACATAATATGATGTAGAATGCGTTTAACTTTCCGCAACACCTATCACAGTCTCATTATTTTTTTAACACTGGTTTGTTTATATGTCTCTTCTCGGATCCTGTTGTGGTCTTTTTATTTAGTTTCAAGTTACTATATTTCATTGTTTATTAAATAGTTTTACTCTCCTGCCTCGAAGTGTCTGTAATGCTATGCTGTGGTATCGTACGTCAGTAGTCTATCAAATATATATTTGTATGTACATGTACCACCTGTGCCAAGTAGTCTTAATATTTGACACGCAGATACCTTGAACGGTTGCAGTACATTTGACTTACTTTTAAGATAACTGTAATCTTACATGTTAAACGTTTCAAACAACATTATATAACAAAATAACTTGTATATATTCATATGGACAAACCCCTTGAAAATTTAGTCCAATAGTCATAGCATAAAAACAAGTAGTCATAAAATGTAATTTTTATATGTTTTAGGGGTTTAGATCGACTTTCGGTAAAAAGCAATAAATTATATAATAATATATGAATAAATAGATTGATAGATAAATCAACCAATAACTATAAGGCATGTTGTACATTGAACTACTACTCATTTGAAATCATGTCAGCTCATATATTACATGTAAACTAAGGCAAGTTTTAAGACACCACGGACAAAATCCATCCCTAATTGAGAGTTGGGGCGAGATATCGTGAAGTGTCATTCAAATTACGTGATTTTTTTATGGATTTTCGTCATCTGCAGTCATATTTTCCATCTTTTGCCAGCTTTGTACCCTGAGATTATCTGGAGGATCGATCATCTGTTGAACAGACCAGCCGACACACCAGACAGATCTGACCATGACAGGGTCATTTGGGTGTGATACAGCGGCGGTACGACATATCCTAAGATAGCAAGCGGTTTATTTGCATAGAGGACGACTTACACTGAATTCGATGGTCTATTGTGTAAGACCGTCCCATTTGTCTACAGTGCCAGTAGATTGTGGACGTGTGTAAACACTTGTATGTTTTGACACTGTCCAGTAGGATAGCCAACCCTAACCCATGGCTGGTATAAGGTAGACTTTGTTCTAGTTCGAGAGGAGTTTAGGGACCGTAGAACCAAATGATTTTCCATAGACGATGGTGTTAACGTTTACCACTGTCCTGGTTCAATGGGTTTATGTTATCCACACTGGTTCACCTGCCCTAATTTTGAAGAATGTTATCTCACACACCTGTAATTTTTTTTTCTCCACAAATTGTACCTATTTGATCTTTTCTTTTGTATTAAATTCGGCACCAAAATTTACAACAAATTACACACTTAATAAACTCTCCCAGACAAGGCAGACTTGAACAATTTTAATTATTTTTTGTATACATTTTACATCCATATATATTGCTTAACCCACACATAAAGCTTTGGAAAAATCTGCCTTCTAAATATACAACCAGCAGGCCCCAAGGCATTCACTTTCCTATCAAATCTTCTGCTCAAAAGGGACAAATCCACAATATATTTTTGATTTGGTTCCGGACGCGTGGTCCCTATAGGATAGTTCACAGAAGAGGATCTGGATTTGACAGAACATTTCCTTTAAACTATATTTATTTGTGTGTTGTGAGTGTGATTGAGTATATATTATATTAATCTGTGGTGTACATTATCTTTATATATAGTGTAAATAAATATGTATATACTGTATAGAGTGTATTATTGTGTTGTCATTGCCGGATAAGGCTGCGTCGCTCGTCCCACAGTTACATATTTACCTGTATATCTTCTAGACTACCGCGAGCTGGGATATTTGACACTGGGTTTATCATCTGAGACGTGATTTGTGGACGTTGAGTTTTGGAGATGTGTGGTTGGCACACTGTGTATCAAATGAGAAATATTTTCTAATCCGTATTGTCACAGAAATATTTGCCAGCAAGCAATGTAGAAAAAAATTGATCACAACTGTTGTGTCGTGACAGAAGAATTACAAAATGTGATGGAGATACTTTGCCAAGCATTTTATCTGTACATAAGCCATGTTGAGTTGAGTAAATCATTTTGAGTTGTTTTGATAAATTGAAAAGTGTGTCCTTTTTAATCAAATACATACAGCTGTACGTGTTTTGAGTTGTTGTCATAAACACGTGTGACCTTTGTGATAAGAACTTTTTTCATGCTGCCGAATTTTAAACCATACCTCTGTTTACATTTATTTTTGTTGTTATAGGGGAAATATTTACGAAAAGTCACTGTATAAGATAATCTACACTATATTTGAAATAAAATATAACTTAATTATTTTAAATCTTTTATTCACTTATCAAAGTTGTAGTTTAAAAGGCAATTATATCAAATAAAACAGTACATAATTATACATTTGATTTTTTTGGGATGAGAATTTAGCCACCAGTTATACTTTTAGACAGTTCCCTTAAAGTTATAGCAATGCTACATTTGTATTACTGAATTTATAAAAGTTCAAGAGACATGTAACATTTCTTAAATATTTCAAGTAGAAAATCATACATATCAAGAAATTGTACCATAAATATTCAACGATTTTTTTAAAATCCGTTATTCATCTATGGCATATGAACACTATACAATGTATATCACTAACCAATTATTAAATGTCAGCTGTTCAGAATTATTTGAATGGGGCTACACATTTCTGCGCTGGAGTTAATACTGAAGTGAACTGGAGTCAACACTGAAGTGAATTGGAGTTAACACCGAAGTGAACTGGCGTGCACTTCAATGTTTTCTCATGTGCACTTCCTTGTTCACTACGTGTGCACTTGACACCAAGTTAAGTTTGCTCCCAACTGTATATGAAGCAAATTGAGCTTTGTGTGACTGGTCTTTGAATTGAATTATCCAATTAAAAGTTATTGCATACATCTACATACTTCAACGATTCCACTAACATCTATGTAAAGCTGACAAACGTTGCCACTGTCTCGACGTCAAAAAATAATTTAATTGGCTGACGTCGGTTTGTTAGTCAAATGAAAACGAGGCATCTGGTTACAAATGTTAGCACGTGGAATGCGACAGCCGTATTGTTTTAATTGATTGATCTTATATGATAAAACCCAATGGATTATCTCCCTAGATTTAAACATAGCCAGAAAATATCCTTTGTAATACGTTTTCGCATTCAAATAGTGCAACAAAGAGAGAGAGAGAGAGAGAGAGAGAGAGAGAGAGAGAG
>NW_018408541.1:185288-223373 GCF_002113885.1 Mizuhopecten yessoensis
AGAGAGAGAGAGAGAGAGAGAGAGAGAGAAGCGTGTTGCTACTGTTTGTTTTTGCATTTAAACGAATAAAAAAGCAGGAATAATTACTTATGGGAAACATTTCTTGAATTTGGCTCCCACCACAAGACTCAGACGGGTTGATTATGTCTAAAATATAGAAACCTATTTCCTTATCTTCTTCACGGATGAAATAATTTGGGTACAAGTAAGCAGTGTGGTTTTAAATATATATACTTTATAATCCAATCCAAGTGTTTGAGTAAAAGGAGTTGTTTTAGAATTGAAATTTTATAATTAAAATATCTGTTTTATTTCAGTTAAATAAAACACGAATGGAGAGAAGAAACACAACTACGATGATGTTTGATGAAGTTGCATTGAAACATGGTGGAATGTTAGCAACTAATGGGCACTCCCTCTACAAAAGCCGGGACGTGATTATGGACTGCTTAGGTAGACTACTGTATATGATAATTGAATAATCTGTTTGTTCTTAACACAACAAAAGCGTTGATATAGATTCCATATCAACAATATGTAGGTAGTATAGCTCCGACGTATAGAAGTGTTTTATATACTATACATTTATTTCATAATGCTATTAAATGTAGATCATGGCTAGGCAAAATACCATAGCAGGCCATTGTAATATCAGTAAGGGAATATAACATACAGTAAATTTCATTTCAGACGTTTACGTTTTTTCAATTTCAGATCATATACTTGATCGTACGCCCACCTCACACTACCCAATAACAATTGCTGATGTCGGGACAGCTGATGGATCTACATCAGTGGCGCTTCTAAATGAAATTATTGGTATCATATTTTTCGCATCCGGTCTTCTTTCATTCATGAAAAACATACTTTCATCACATTTTTGACCCATTTTACTATGTCATACGACCATGTCATACATATGGTATATCACACGTGTAATAACACACAAAGGTGCTGCGATTGGTCAAAACCATGATATCATATTCCAACGCTACTACGGGTGCTAGTTTTATTTACTATACCACATGGTACATTTATTGTTATTCTTAATGAATTTAAAATGTTTATTTGTCATTTTTATTCGCATTGCATTTTAAACGGATCACCATCAACAAATAAACTGGCACTTCTTTGGCACTTCTCAGAGTGACAATACTATGATGGAAGTACTTAAATAAATAGACTTTTGTATTCGTTTCCATGACATGTTGAATTCATTTAACTCGTTTATTAAATTCAATATGACATGGACACATGTGCTAGATGCTCTATGTATCTAGAAAGTGTTGTTATGGCACCAGCAGAACAAGAAATAAAGCACTTAATAATGAGTTGGGATAATGGGAAAAGGTCAGAAACCATTTTGCATGCATTGAACAAACATGCAAACTGTGTTGACCAAAACATATGCAAACAACAGCACAAACTGTGTTCAGACAAGAAAACAAAATGAGCATGCAACAAATAGTAGAAGCGGTGCTTACAAGTATTTAAAAGATGTGTCAAGTCACGAGGTAGCTAATTCGTCATATAGAACTGCAAAAAGATATTGCAATAATGGTGCAAATTAGCATCGTGGAACACGTTACGAAAATCAAGTTTAATAAAAAAAAAACATGACACCCTAATGGTCATGGGATAGATAACAAAGACTATTTTGAAAAAATCAAATGAAAGATAATTTGACTAATTTATCTTATACGAATTACCTAGTGATGTCATTAACGGGATATTACAAAATGCAATATTAATTATTTCTTTACTTTCAATATTTCAGAAAGAATCCAATCTCACACTGGCAAATCTCGTCAGATTATGATTCACTACACAGATCAACCGACGAATGATTTCAACAGAATGCTCAATGTCATAAACGGTAAATGAAACTTTTGTTACATTTTTTAATTGGAAAAGCATGCCAAGATGATTCTGAATAATTTATATATTTTACTCTATTTCTATTTTGTTTTCGTTTGCTATGAATGTTATAGCAATATAAGTATGCAATGGAATATTGCATTAAAATACGCTTTTAACATTCTTTCCTAAGTATACAATGGGAAGATTACAATTTCATAACAAACAGTTTGAGAATTACTCCCAGTAAAGGTTATAATAGAAACATGCAAAAACGAATTATAAAAGTACATCAGATGTGTATCTAAATGATTTTTGAGTCATCTTAGCTCGCTAAACGAACATGACAACGAACCACCGTTACTTTCACGTTTACATGTGATGTAATTTCCATTGACGAATTTCTTCAACTCAGATCAAGCCGGTCTTAACCTTGGCCCCGATGTTTTCTGTTCTGCTGTTGGACGAACGATGTTCGAGCAGTGTTTACCAGATGCATCAACTGATCTGATCTTTTCAGCTATTGCAGCGTTTAATTTGTCAAAAAGGTGATCTATATAACGACCTTCCACAATAATCCTTCCAATATACGACCTTACATTTACATATCTGTAATAAATATTTAACATCATTATATGCACTTTAAAATCAGTATCTGGTCGCATTTCTTCTTGGTTCCCTGATACGAGGGCCATTCAATAAATGACACTAGTGTCAGAAATCACAAGTATGTTGTATATATATAGTTTGATCTTTCTATTACATTCCTTCGACTTATTCCCCTTAGAAGAAACGGTCTGTCGTAATCGCGCTATCCATGACGAAATACCGCCTAGTAGTCTCCCTTGCTATACTGGTGAGACATTAGAAGATTGCACTATCTGAAACACTCCTAGCGGTAAACCATCTTCCAGATAACATTTGCTTCAGTAAAGGAAACAGGAAGTATTTACAAGGACTTCAATCTGGTGAATAATGTTAGTGGTCAAACCGTGCTACCCTCTGTTCCTTCAAAACGCCGATACAAAATTGCTTTTGCGGGATGAGACATTGTCGTGAATAAGCTTGCTGTCATTCAACCCTTTACTTGTTCAAGTCGAATCTTTTGACATACTTCAATACTTTGTCCCTGAACCACTGGCGCACTCGCATACGCAACCTTCTTGTTATACGTCTTTAAACACTGGCATTGCTTTAAATCTCGACACCCATTGCTTGTTATTGATACGCCTCTGGGGTTCAAAGTAAAACAGTCCGGTCTCGTAACCTGTAAATAACTCAGATAGCTTGTTTAGAGTCGAAACGATCGTACCTTT
The DNA here is from genome assembly GCF_002113885.1 of Mizuhopecten yessoensis. NCBI lineage: Eukaryota > Metazoa > Mollusca > Bivalvia > Pectinida > Pectinidae > Mizuhopecten > Mizuhopecten yessoensis. The sequence goes on from NW_018408541.1 coordinate 188,462, forward strand.
CAAATATATCTATCAAAGTTTTAAACGATTGACCTATTGTTCAGATATCTACAAATGGGGGTTCAGCGGGTATACATATTCTTAAATTTCACTTGGTAGGAGTTTGATGTGTCCAGCTTTCTGAAATGCCAACCATATGAGATATTTCAGAAACAGGATAACAAACATCATCGGTAATCATTGATTAATATAGGAGGGTATTTGCAGATTTAGTTTCAACCTTCATTTTAGTATTGCAAAGTAGCCACTAGTCACTAGTGCAAACATGTACCATTCAACAATGACAAACTGGTTTAATCAGGTTAAGTCAAAAATGTGTACGAGCATTGCTCTTTAAATGCTTTTGCAGTCTGCTTATTGTACGGGAGCGGTGTGGTGACAAAATTTATCAAATTGCTCATACCACAATACTAGTTTAAATGTATTTTTTTTCAATTACCTAAAAAGGTAAAAATGTCTGTTTCCATTCACTGCTATCAAATTAATTGTCAAAACAAAACAAAACGAGTAACAGTTAACTAAACGTTTAAATTTAGCCCTTGTCAGCTGCAAGATGGCCTTAACCCAACCGAGGCAAATTCACAAGAAATAGACGCCTACAATTCCCAGGCAGCCTCAGACTGGAAAACCTTTTTGATAATGCGGGGACGGGAGCTTCGCCCAGGTAAAGTACAAATACATCTAAGCATGACTTTAAAAATATATTTATGTGTGAATCGGTGTTTAAATCAGTTTTTGTAATATATCAACGTGGTATCCTGCAATACTCAGACTAGAACAAATGTACAAGCACCTTACACATCAAAACGTCAGATGTCAACTTCTTTTTCAAAATTATTTCAAAAGCAAAAAATAAATTCACTTATAAATGTATATGTCAGTGAAAACATGTGATTTTAAAGAAACGACGGGTAATTTATCTTTTTTAAAGAAAAAAACAGTAAACCTTTTCAAAGGCGCCCAAACGTTGTGAGTAGCATAGATATAGTAAAAATAATGCAAAAACATAAGTCTTGTTCAAAACTATGAATAAGTGTTTGCATGGATATATTTGCATGGATATTTTTTTTATCAAACAACCGCTTAAAAAGGAATTTGTCGAAAGCAATTTAAAACAATAGTAAATGTTTTTTAACTCACCTGGTCCGAAGGACCATGGTGAGCTTATGCCATACCGCAGCGTCCGTCGTCCGTCGTCTGTCAATTTTTTCTTTAAAACGCTACTAGTCCTGAACGGCCAAGTAGATTTTGACTATTTTGACATTGGTCATACAACATATTATCCTTAAGATGACACATTTACCGAATACCGATTTTTTTTCGAAATTTTTACTATCGTCAATCAACATAATGTGCCAAATAATATCCAAAGTATGTTGGTGTACAAAAACCGGAGATATATCTATCACTTCCGTAAAGATCCGAAACAACTAAAAATGTACATAACATACTAAACTTGTATGTGTGTGAGACTGTATAACTTTTTTATTTTGCAACATCTAGCTTTATAGCTGAGCTCATCATGAGCAGCAGACCTTATTGATGAAAATTTGATCAGTTGCGATAATATATTGGTGCGACGTATTGTTAAATGATCAAACATGACTATAGGTAATAAAGTTGTTGGATTTTATTTGGAAATAGACGTTGCTACAATTTGACATTTATATGACAAATTTACCGGTTCTCAAATTTTCTGAAATTTTCACTATCGTATCTCAACATAATGCACCAAATAATATTAAAAGATTTTTGGTGTACAAGAATCGGAAATTGGTGTTTTACTTCCGTAAAACAATTGATGTAGCAAAAAAGTGTATAAAAATACCAACATTTTTAGAGTTTAAGATTTTAGGATTTTTTTATTATGCAATGTTTTGTTACATATTTGAGTTCATAATTGGCAACATATCCTACTTTAAATAATATAATAATTTTTGATAGCGTAAAACATTGTTTTGATAGCTTTTTGGACAAATAAGTGAACCCTGTCGTACACCTTTGGAAGGCGGCACTAAATAGTTCATAGCACAGGCTCTGGGGACCTTTTTAATTTTTAAAAAATATATCATGGGTTGTGTCTTAGGGAGCTACAAATATAACCCAGTAATGGTTAAATTGCTTTGTGGGCAAAATTCTTTTGTTGCATCCTTAGGCCAAGGGGACTCAATTTTATATAAACGTTGGGTGTGGCCCCTCTGGGGGCAGAGGGGCGGGCCCAATAGGGGAAATAAAGGTAAAACTTTAAAAATAATTCTTCTTCCGTAGGGATTTAAGGATTTTATCCTAATTTAGTCGGGGAGCATCCTTGGGCCAAGGGGACTCAATCTTGTATAAATGGTTGGTCTGGCCCCCTGGGGGCTGAGGGGCAGGCCCATTAGGGGAAATATAGCAAATTCTTTAAAATCCTTCTTCTTCTGTAGGAATGAAAGGATTTGTTCCATATTTGGTCTGCACCATTCTTGGGTGAAGGGGAATCAAGTCTGTTTAAACCGTGGGTCTGGCTCTCCAGGGACCTGAGGGGCGGGGCCCAATAGGGGAAACATAGCAAGTTTTTCTTTATAATCCTTCTTCTTCTGTGGGGATGAAAAGATTTGGTCCATATTTTGTGTGTAGCATCCTTGGGTCAAGGGGACTTCATTTTGTATAAGCAGTGGGTGTGGTCTCCCAGGGGGCAGAAGGGCGGGGCCCAATAGGAGAAATAGAGGGAAAACCTTTAAAATCCTTCTTCGACAATCGGGATTAAGGGATTTTACATACATGCCATAATTTTCCGGAGCAATATATTGAGATCAGTGATTAATTTTAGTGAGGTTTGGTCAAAAATAGTGAGATTTTTTCTGTGAATTAGTGAGAAATTCGCGAGACATATAAAACATAAATTATCTATAGCATATAACTTAGTATTGAATCATTTGTGTTATGCTGAAGCCTCTAATTACTTTGTTAGAGCCAAAATTGAAGATTTATTGATATTTTAAAGGATTTTAGGAAGGTTTACACGTGACATACGGTCCAGATAAAGCTATCAATATCTAAAAGTAAATAAATCACATAAAAGGCAAAATATAAGAGTAATTAAAAAAAGAAAAAATTCTATAGGGATGTCCTTGTTAACACAGGTTTGAAATAATAATAATCAAAACATTGGGAATATTTAATATTAACTTGTTGGGAAAAAAATAACCAATAACTACTATTTTTATATATCCAATTCTGAAGAAACTTGTTTTCTTCTGTTCATTATATTTTTATTAACACTCAATCCCATCCAGACGGCAAGAGAATGAGTTCCGGATTCAATGTCAGTGTCCGGTTTCGATTTGATAGTTACCTCCAACATTTCCGTCTCAGTAAACCATGTTTTCATTGTAATGAATTAACAGCTCTTATTTTGCTGTTTAATGTTAATATCAACTGTCATCACATATTAATTAGCAACTATCCCCCACTGGATGTGGGATCACTGATTTAAATGCTTCACAGTTCATACATCGGTGAACAAGTCACCAAGCCATGTCCCGCTAAATCGGCTGGCCGGGCCATTCAGAACGTTCACACTTATGCTGCTAATTGGCCTGGCCTGTAATTCATATATACTTACAGCACCTACCATGGAGTGCTATATCTTTACTTCATACCAATTATATTAAACATATTCAGGTGAGCGATACAGGCCCTCTGGGCCTCTTGTATTCGTATTTATTTGACGACAATTGTCCGCACATTTAAAACATTGATTTTAAAGGAGGATACATGGTGGTACTTAATATTGGAACCACGAAACAAGGAGAGGTGACAGTGAATATAAAAGGTGGAATGAATACTATGTCGCATGTATTACGCAATTTGCTGGAAGATGACCTAATTTCTAAGGTGAGATGTATTGCAATACTTCGTCTTTTTCTGCATACTTTGAGATCATCTACACGGAAATATGACGCAATGATTCACCGATTTTTAGTAAACGAAGACACAATTTGTTTTTTCTTTCTATGTTTGATGTAAGCATTTGATAAACGATATTCACATATCTATTTAAAAAGAACTGAAGATATATGAATAACACGAATACATTATTTTGCATACTCTATCTTTTGTATATTTACTTATAGTATGTTTCGTAAATATGATCCGATGAACCCTCTTTCGTTGCTGGACTTTTGTTGGAGAAATATTGGAGCTTTATTCAATAATTACAGGAGGAGTTCCTAAACTGTAATGTTAAAGCTGCATACTACAGAACAGAGGAGGACTTTGCTTTGCCGTTCAAAGACAACGACAAGGACATAGAAGAAACGGGTTTGGAACTGGTTTCTACGCGATCATTCGTTAGCAAACTGGACCATCCTTCCTTCGATGTATCCAACAAAGGTCATTTATTTACTACGTAAACCACGACAATTCCCTACTTGTATTGTTAAATGAACAAGTAATTGTCAGAATGAATGTCAACATCCCCCCCCAAAAAAAGTTTCTGATGCTTTTTTTTATTTTTTATTTTGTTCTTTTTAAGTACTCTCATTTTAAAGGAAATATGAGGACGATATCACAATGCAAAATAAATGCATATGTATTTTTTTCATTTCAAGAAATTTTATTTCATTTAAAAAAAGGATTGAACAACAGGCATAGCCTATATTAGTTCTCTCCTAAAGGTAACAGTGGCTGTATAAATATATATATATAAATAATAAAGTATGTTGTTTTTTTAAAAATTTCAGTATGAAACATAAAATGTTTAAATATGAAATATGAGCTTGGAAGAATGCATATGTATTCAATATGATAGCAAGCCAGATCATCGATGTCAGTGCCTGCAAGCAAGCGTAATATTTGTGATGTCATAATCATGATAATTTCAACAATGACATCAAACTAATGCCCCCTATATGACAAAAGTAAACATTTATGTAATTACATATTATATGACAGATGTGTTTTGTTTTTGTTAATAGTTTTCGAATTCCGGTCATATAATATATCTTGAAGATCTGTTTTATTACCAAAATGATACACGTTTATGGTATAATCATTCATTTTGCATACAGATGTTGTTTGGATATGCATGCAAGTGATAATCGTACACGTTTCAAGTATTTGTACTGCTTTTAGGTAATCATGTTTTAATATACCTTTTTTTTCTTTTTTGTAATAAGATGATGCCACCAAAAAGATGTACGCAGAGAGAATTGTTGCTGGAATCAAGCCATGGCTGTTTGGTGATATCTATAACGGGTTATCATGCAAGAGATCACAACAGGAAAGAGAAAGCCTGGTTGAAATATATTTCTCGAGGTTGTGGGATTTTGCTTACAAGAACGACGACCAAACTCCACAATTGGGCTTAATAGAAGTCGTCGCTAGGAAACGTGTATGAGACAGCATATGACGACATGGACGGGATACATTTACAAACAAACTCCATTATATACGTCTTGGTTAAATATGTTTCTAACACTAGCATTTTTTTTAACACTGATCAGTAATATAGATTGGATTTATAAATCAACACGGATGAGTGCATTTATCATAGACACTCTTGTTTAAGTATGAGAGTTACGTAACACTTTCTTGCATTATATCATCCTATGTAAACCATAATATCTAGAAAGCATTCATCGTTTATTTGTAAGCAACCGGTAGAGTATATGGCGATGAAGAGAAATGCATGATGTATTATTAAAAGTTTTTTTCCGATGTGTAGTGATGCCATTGTTTTTAATGAAATATCTTTAGCTATCTGCATGTATATTTAACTGAACCAGCGTCCGAGTAAGCAGTTTTCCTATTGAATTTGATATGTCATCAAAAATAACATACGGTAAAAGTGTACTGTTTCGAATGTCTTTATTCAGTAAACAAACCCCCGGAGAGGGTAAAATTCTACAATACAAACAAAATACAAACAAAGAGGTATTTGAAAATCTAATCAAATGGACAATACCACATTAATTGTAGGATATAAATCAGACTAGGTCTGATTACTCTATAAATGATAACCTTCATAACATGCTTACATTGCTATTTACAATATAGCTCACTTTAGAAACAGTATATGGCTACACGGTTGCATTAAACGTAGTTTTAAAACAACCTATGTTCAAAATACCGTGTACAAATTCACGCTATGGACTGTTTTCCCCATAAATCAACAGCAGCGAGTCATTTCGCACTAGGAAAGTTTTCAATGGAAACTCATCACAAGAACTGAAAATGGTGTACGCCTTTCGCGCCAGTCAGAATTATAAAGGTGTAGCGACACCAACTGTCAATGATTGGGCCTAACGCTGCCAAAACGGCCGCTTCCCGAACGGAGCGAGGTTATCGCCCCGTTACCGGCCAATAAACTGGTACTAGATATACTAGTGGTACACTCGTCTGTTGGATAACCAAATCACTTCTAGTGAAGCGAACGAAAGACTACTCAAACAAACAAAAATCAAACGGGACCAGTGCGGCAATACATCTATAGTTTCTACCTAGACGATATAAATATCATATAATGATATAAGTCTGTAACTAAACTTATAAAGCCGTGTTATATCACGAAATAAGATAAGAGGGACAGATTTGCTAACAAATAGATTATTATACATACGCATTTAATACAATTGCTTTTTGATATGTGTAAGTTCAAGTAGTGTGGAAAAAGAACAGAAAATGATGTTCGCCTCTCGCGACAGTCTGAATTATAAAGGTGTAGCGATAGCAATTGTCAATGTTACGTTACAAAAATGGAGACTGTTATAGAGAGGGGTGTTGTTGGCAAAACACATATGTGACAGGCATGTGTAATTGTCACGATATTAATAGTAAAAAAGCTCCAGACAATCAAATGGGAGAGAAAAGGAATAGTTTACTCACGACGCAATAATACCTTGAATGAGCTCGCACACACCGACTATAGTCTAAAAATAAATCGACTGGACCGAACTACCTTGCTGTGCATACGACTGTTACCAGTTGTCCATTATTATGCAGTCACCAGGCATAAATATTGGGTACCCAAATTCATTGGTCATCGATAATGCATGGTAAAAAACCTGAAGCATGATATCAGCATTTGATGGACCTTCAATAACGTCGAAATAATTAATCCAAATAATTCGCAACACAGATTGGCTGTGTATGCTACACACTTTCCTTACCGACAGTCCTAGCAACCGTAAGCTAAAAATAGATCTATCGGACAGGTGAAAAAAGCACACACGGCTGTAGCACTGATGTACCGATAAACTGACTCGCTGGGTTTATTCAAGGTAATATTGCATCGGCAGTAAGAGGTGGTATTTATTTGAAAAGTATGCTAAATTTGATTGAGGCTCGGATTAATGTTACGTGAAATACGATTAGAATATCGCCGGAGCAAAAGGCTAGTGGATGTAATTATAGCCACAATTAGGTGTGTCACTTACCTTCACGCTCTACATAGCATCATCTATGAAGAGATACTGGTATGGAGTAATATATTTAACAACCTGCTCACGTTCAAGGCCAAAAGTCACGATATGACTTCGAATGAAAGTAACTGATATCTACTTGACACCAATTACACCAGTGCCTGGGGGTGTTCATAAACTAACATTTAAATTCCAATGTATTGAATGACAACACGACAGTATTAGATTAGAACGAACTACTTTAACAGCTTTTAATGGTCAAAAGGGACAAAACACATGACATCCATTGCTTCCAATCAGGTCGTTGGGGTTGTTAACTGGTAACACAGATACAAGTCTTGTCACAAATGAAACCTTGTCCTAGCAGGAATAAGAGGCCAAAACTTTGTTTTTCTTTCTTAAAAACAAAACTACATTAATAATATACCAAAGATTCGGAGGTCCCGCCAGCGGAATAACATAAACATGTTTATGTGTAAAAACTCTATGGTAGCCGACATATAAAATCTGAGAAAACTGATGTTATAATTAGGGACCAAGTAGTAACTTTATGCAAAGGACGTGATCATAAGTGTCGTAGGGTTGATTAGCAGTTTCTTTTCATTATTTTATTGTTGTTATAGTTTTGAACAATACCACACACTCAAAAAATGTGAAAGTGATAAATTTGACAAAAAATCCACTTTTCGGTATTTTTTACAAAAACGGAAAGCTTAGATTGTCATAAAATCATCTCTACATAGTGACATGACCATTATGTGAAACTTTAATTCAATTCTGCTGGTTAATTGCAAAAGGGTGGAGACTACTTAAGCATATCAATCTTCCATTTGTTCATATGATGTCTAAATGTAAGCGAACCATCAAAATGAATGAAAACCGGAAATGACACAGTCTGAAGATATTTTTTTTTCTTTTTTTCTTTTCTATATTTGTCTAACGCAACGGAAAATATATGGGATTTATCTAAATCATCAGCTAGGAAATGTCTATTAGATAGCACGATGAAATGACAAAAAACATTTACAACACAATCTCGCATCCAGAAATACGAAACTCTAAAATATGATACATTGGATATATTGCTAACAATAAAAAAAACTTACACAAATAAACACGAACGAGTGTCATAATAAACGACATATGCTTATAATTACGATATGCATTGTAATTCAAATAAGAATATACATTACATCAGTTTTAGCAGATCAATGTATCAAGAAAGTATTCATATTTTTAAATGGCCAACCTGTGATACAGGATTGACAGGTATAGTATACTGATGAGTTCTAGTGTGATACAGGACAGACAGGTATAGTATAGTGATGAGTTCTAGTGTGATACAGGATGGACAGGTATAGTATAGTGATGAGTTCTAGGGTGATACAGGACAGACAGGTATAGTATAGGGATGAGTTATAGTGTGATACAGGATTAACAGGTATAGTATAGTGATGAGTTATAGTGTGATACAGGACAGACAGGTATAGTATAGTGATGAGTTCTAGGGTGATACAGGACAGACAGGTATAGTATAGTGATGAGTTCTAGGGTGATACAGGACAGACAGGTATAGTATAGTGATGAGTTATAGTGTGATACAGGATTAACAGGTATAGTATAGTGATGAGTTATAGTGTGATACATGATTAACAGGTATAGTATAGTGATGAGTTCTAGTGTGATACATGATTAACAGGTATAGTATAGTGATGAGTTCTAGTGTGATACAGGATTGACAGGTATAGTATAGTGATGAGTTCTAGTGTGATACAGGACAGACAGGTAATACAAAGTAACTTGCAACTAAGCTTGGGACAAAAGCGTTGTTAAGCCAAGTAAAGAACTGGAAACGTTAATCCCTTGCGATGGATTAAAAAGTGCACCATAATAGTAACATCGTTAGATTTGTTTCCTATATTTTTGCCTATTGCGAACAAAGCATGGTAAACTTAGTTTTTACAATGTTAGATATACTCTGGTTTAATTTGCATTTGTTTTTATCTGATGTCGGCAGGTAAAGCCTTCACTGTTTACCTGAATTTTATAATTCAATCAAACAGGCTGAGACAATTCAACACTGCATTTCCCCAATGCAGCTTATGCAATAATGCGATGCCTATGGTGAACAAATTTCAAAACTTGTTAATTTGTGTAAATGGCTGTAGTGCAGATATTAGCCATGAAACATGCATGTCTTCACAAATGCAGATAATGGCATGACGTGATAACCATTGCAATACACCTTAGATTGACGAAACAATTCTCTCTCAGTTATGTCATTTGAGTAATGACACGGGTTTTAACATGAATACTTTACTATTTATCAATTTTAAATTAACCAGTATCCTTATTTTGACAATCATATATTGAAAAGGGTTTTATGCACCTTCCATTCGGTTTTAACAATAGTTTTGAACACATTTGAATTTCCAACTTATCGGGTTCTAGCATCACCGATGACTGCTAGAAGGATAGAATAGTTGTATGACGAAGTGCAAGTTATTTTTGCATGTTGTATCTATTATAAACTTATAAACCTGTGGTGCTTTGTGTGTGTGTCTTAGATTAATCTTTCTACTCTATAAAGCATAACATTTGAATAAGTAGTAAACATAAAGCCTTTCACATCGCTATCATCAACCTCACGACAAAGCGTTACTGCCTACAATGTGGAGCGTCGTATCAAGTGACACATTCTCGTGGGAATTTAACATTACTAGACCCATTAAAAGGGCAGTGCTCTGAACCTTTTGTAATCCTATGATGTAAAAAGCTGTCTGTGTTGTTTCTGAAGCATGTGTCATGCTATTTATTACTGAAATTACTTGATCATATTCTATTGTTACCTGACTCGCTATATAAATGCATATAAATCAATTTCGACTGTTTCCCAGACAATTCACCAAACGAACTATAGCTAATGTGTAAACTGTTGACTGGTCACGTGTTAGGTAATCGAACGCACCTATAATTACAAGCACCCCGATGATCAAGCGTTTTTGGTACTGGATTGTTGACGGTCGTCTGTCAGTAGATCTAAACATAACATTCGACATGGAACTTTTTGTTTTTCATTGGTTAAGTAACAAAACAGTTGTTTCATGCCTTATCAGTCAACAGTCAAAACCATTTTCCCGAGGAGTTGGGACCCACCAGATGAACTGTTTCCCGAGGCATATAACAACTGTATACTGTAACACCACGTACCAAGAGGAGACTGCATATACAAATACAAATGCTAGCGTAATATTACAACATAAATATCCATGTCACTGTCTTAAATGTAGATTTGCATTAGGCTACATGTTGTCTGCTCTTTTTTCTTTAAGTGCTCAATCACAGTGTTGGAGAATACGATTGCAGATTGTTAAGAGAAGCGAAGCTTAATTATTCAGACGATACATTTAATGGTACGATATTTACTTAATATCGTCGTTCCGTTTACTTTGGGGCTTTACTTGAAAACATATATGGCTATACAACTTTTAACAGCGTTGGCATAAGACCTGCCTAACATCAGTATCCTCTTTTCGTTTACTGTTAAATAAAATTCGTGACTAAACGGGATGAACCTAGATAAACCAATATCAAATCATGATCTCATATGGGTATTCCATGACAGTGGTAAGATACACTTAATTGCTGCTGGCTTACGTCTGAATCGCCTCCAGTAGCTATCATATGCTATTTCATAAACTGTACATTAAGGGGATATGGTGATTGTTAAGATTCCAATCACTGCCGTCTTTATTATGACCTTTGGTTTATCATGTGTTTTTCAGTGCAACATTGATATAAAATAAGGCTAAATGCACATCGTAAATAACATGATGCTGATGTGGATCTTGTGTTACTCGATACAGATAAATCAACGTTATACAATGTGCAGTTTAAATATCCTTCTTCAGAAGATGTACAAAATCAAGAGATAATATTGGCTTCAGTGTTTACTCGAATATTTAATGGTCAATGATGCGACCAGTCTTCTTTGTGTTTTATTGTTGTTGAATGGTATAAGGTTGTGCTCTGTATGTGGTAGATACAAGCGTAGCTGATGATAGCGATTTGCCTTTAATCTATCTTGACTAATGCATAATAATTTAACAGTATGTTTTATTTCAAAATGTGCGTTCTGTGGTAGGTGAGACTGAATCAGTTGATGGGACGAATCTAACAGCATAGCTTTATCACATGCATACACGACACTGGTAAGCATGTGGCTGCATTTCTTGTTGCAAGTATAGTTATACATTACTGTCGTGTTGGCATGCAATACATTGCAATTTAGATCTTACTTTAAAAGCACTCCTATTCCCAGACACTGGTGTAGTCAGTGTTAAGCAGATATCAGTTACTGTCATTCAGAATGATACCGTGACTTCTAGTCCCGAACATGAGCAGGTTGATATATTTATTGCACAGTATTGCTTTCACTGCGTTGATGATACTATGTAGAGTGTGAAATATTATTTGACACACTGAATGTTGCTACAAGTACTCCCATCGATCTGGTGCACAATGACGGTGAAATGGTTTTGTCATCTTCAAGAAGGCTGATAAAGAGAATTTAACTATAACTACTTAAGTGTTTTTTTTCAATCTTCGTCAACGGTAACGTCCATAGAATACATCGTACACGCATACTAGTGTGTGTAAATCCAACAAAACTGTAAAAGGACTATCCTTTATCATCTGTAAAAAATGAGACAAACTAATTTAATAAATGTGACAAAATACATATTGAAGATAAATAAATAGATATAAAAAAGAAGAAGTTTATAGTCAAAATATGAACATGATCCCATGGAAAAGCCAACTTATTTGAAACAAATTAGATCATAATAAACTATTAACTCAACATAGTATACAAAATACAACATATGACCTGAGCAGACCTCGTCGTTAGGGGGCCCCCAACCCTTGGAAAACTTAGGTCAAGCTAACCAAGTGTATGTGTATACACACGTATGTATGAAAATGTAAAAATTATTATTTTTACAAATATTTTTGTATTAAGACAAAATACATACCGGAGACAATACAATTGTTCATAGTCTAAGTATGAACAAGATCACATGAACAGGCAAAGTTTGAAACAATTAGATCATAATAAACTATTTACAGGGACCTAGGCTAGTGTACATGTACAAGCATGTGACCTGAGCAGACCTCGCCGGTAGGGGCCCCCAACCCTTGGAAAACTCAGGCCATTCTGCCATATATATACTAGCCATGTGTATGTGTAAACATGTGTTAAAGGTAAAAGTAAACATTTTTATTTATACAAATATTTGTATTTATTATTACTTTACAAAAACGATGTCGTGTGTGAACAAACACAATTGATATAGGATGACCGATCTCCCCAACCCAATACGTTTAGGCCTACATGAACACTAACCAGGACAATATGACTTATCATCTAATCAATACTGTATACTGTTATATCAACAAGAACACGATGCATGTGGCCTAGTGTGTAATAATTAACTAAAATATATAAAATATCGCACGATAGGACCTGAGCAGACCTCGCCGGTAGGGACCCCCAACCCTTGAACTACTCAGGTCTTCTAACTATGACTAATCTACCCACGTGCATGTGTATCCCAGCTGATCAATAATGTAAACATCACGTGACAATACAACTAACAGAATCCCCCCCCCCCCCCCCCCCCCCCCCACACACACAAACTCTAGCTAACCATAACACGAAATTAATCAGGATGAATGTGCTTAAATATGGAGAAACACTCTGTAATTAAGAGAAACTTCGCTCTACGCACATGGGACGAATATTAATTTCTAATGAAACACGAACAGCGGCCGTCTACAAAAGTTCACGCTTACACGAATTGTTGATAGATAAACTAGGCCTAATTTAACTTAAATCAAACGAATTAAAATGAATATGTACTCACCTCAAACTGTAAATTCTGTACTACACAAGAACATCCGAAGTTAGTACCGTAAGAATAACGGGACCCATATCGGACACGGTTACTTGACCGGGGTCACTCATCATGCTTCATGGCTGATATATCGTGGGGTCTCGAACAAAAATACACGGGCCGTGACCTGCACGTTCGAGCGGGAAATTTGAAACGTCCTACCATATCTCGACCAGAACACTAATTATCTAATTAGCCTATGTATTTATTTATTATTTGTTTTATCATCTATTGTAAACTACAGGTATACAACTAAAAAAAATAAATAACAATAGTAACGTCACTACCAGCATATTTAACAAAGTGAGTGTTAAAGGGAATGCAAGACTATGTCCAGATAGAGAGTAAGGATGTGATATTAATGGTATAAAATCGAAGAAGAATGATGTATATGAGTTTAGTGTGGACAATTGTTGTAAATTAAATAATAATATGACTTTAAAAAGGGAAAATACTGATAATGAAAAATAAGTAAATAGAAAAAAGGGAAAACATTAAAAAAAAGTACAATGATGAAAAGCTCGGTGCCAAGCACCATATATACGATATAGAGCAAAAGAAAACAACTACCAAAGTGAGAGTTAAAGAACGAGTGCTGACCAATCGTGCAATTTATGCAACTGCGCTCATTACAGTATTTTTGCAAAAGATACACATGATAAGTATGTACATAACTATATAAAACAGTGTATTAAGATTTATTGTGCAGTTTTGAGTTTTGAGTATCTATACAAAAACCGATATCAGGAGGGTGTAAAAGATAAACTACATATTATTTTTGCTTCCCCATTTTATTCAAATATACGAAAAATTCTGTAACAATATGACTACATTGTATATTCAAGAATTAACTTGAATATATTTTTCATGCTTGGAGGTATAACACATAAATCGGAGTGTACTCTAAATAACACGCGAAGCGGTTTATGATGAGTGTACACTCCGGTTTTTTGTTTGTTAAAATGAGTGACCATGATATTTCAAAATTACACCCTTTAATTGTGTGGGTGTCGGCAACACATCCATTTCATTAGAATTGTAGTTTTCTTCTATAGGTGTCTCCCAGACACTCGTCCTCATGACCCTGACTGTTGCGAGGACATACATCACCTACTAGAGTACATCCTTGTAAGTCCTCTGTATGGCTTGATGATGTATTCAAACCAATGGTCTGGAGCATTACTTGGTTAAGAAGACTGAATGTCGTTTAACAGAGGGCCTCTCTCATAATACTCTGGCTCCCGATGGGGAGAGTGGGGTCCCAAAGGGGGATTCTCCAATTCAATTACACAATTTGTTGTTAGGACCCCTGCACATCGTTAGTTATCAGGTTTTCTGTCTGTCTGTCCTATCTGTTTTTTTTAGCTCACCTGCCAAGGAAAAGTGAATTTTGCCTTGGTGCGGCGTCTGTCGTCTGGCCATCGTCCGGCCCTCGTGCATCCACTTTTCCCTTTAAACATCTTCCTCTCAATAACCCAGAGGCCCAGAGACCTGGTAATGGGCCTGTAGCGTGCTGGAATGAAGGGCTTTCAAGTTTGTTAAAATGAGTGACCTTGCTTGACTTTTCCAGGTCACAAGGGTTAAATGAGGTAAAATGTTTAAACGGCTTCTTTTCAAAAACCAAGAGCCCCCAAAGACCTTATATTGGGCCTGTCGCATGCAGGACTGACTTACTTTCAAGGTCACATAGGTCAAATAGGTTAAAACATTTAAAGGACTTATTTTCAATAACGAAGGGGCCCAGAGACATGCTGGGATGAAGGGCTACCAAGTTTGTTGAAATGAATGACCTTGACTTACATTCAATAACCAAGAGGCCCCAGATACCTTATATTGGGCCTGTCGCATGAAGGCTTGACTTACTTTCAAGGTCACATTGGTCAAATAGGTTAAAACTTTTAAAGGACTTATTTTCAATAACCAAGGGGCCAGAGACATGCTGGGATGAAGGGCTACCAAGTTTGTTCCAATGAATGACCCTGATCTACTTTCAAGGTCACAGGGTCAAATGTGCTTAAACATTTAAACAACTTCTCAATAACCAAGAGGCCAATATATCTGATATTGGGCAAATAGTATGTCGGGATGGATGGCTAAACAATTTATTTAAATGAATCAACCTAGCCTATATACTCTTATATTTGAATAAAGTGGTAATGAGCTTAACATCCACATAAATGACCTAGATCAGTATCAAAGTTGCATTAGATGCAAGTGAGAGATACAGGCCCATCGGGCTTTTTGTTTAATTTCTGCATAAAAGTCAAGGTCTCTGTTACCATGAAAAGAACATTAGTTTAGGCATAATATTTCGAATTATGCTGGGATGATTACACTCAGGCTTTATCAATTGCTACCTCGGAGAAAGTACCTGCTTTGTCCCTTTGGTGGTCAAAGGTTAAGGTCACTGTTACTTTAGAAACTAGTTGCTTAGGATACAAATTGTAGCTTTTGAGGCATCGATGTCAAAGTTCAAGGTTAATATTACTATAAATAAAAAGGCGAAACAGAATTGCATTCTTGTTATTATTTACATTCGGGGAGAAAGTATTTAGCAGTTGATACACCTAGTACCTAGCCAACTGCACACAATTGAAGTTTTAAAGCAAACCTAAAGCCATGCACTTTTTTAAACACTGAACTGAATTGTGAGTTTGAGACAACCCCTACAAACACAAAGGTCACAGCTCTACGTCACATCCTGACCAGTGAGCGTTTGGATGGACCATTGCATTTGATTGCAGAGTGGAATGCTCTACGATATATATGCCACTTTAATAACAAACACAGCGACGAAACAAACATGCATAGGAATTTGGTCGAAATATCCAACACCATGGGATCAATACAGACAGCCTGACAAGCAAACGAATGACAGAGTGGAACAGACAGTGTCATGAGTGTGTTCACTAGGCCTACTGGACTGATTGTTAATGACGCTATATTTATAAAGCAAGCTAATGAAATCAGCAAACGGAACCATGAAGTGTTTCAGTATGTGCCAGGGATGTGGTGATTGATTAAATGACCATTGGGAATTGTTGCAGACGTGCTTGACTATTCACGGTAATTTACTGGATTCTGTTCATTCAAACTTTTATTGTAAAAACAATCACATGACATAACATAGGAGCAACATGAGGGGTACTCTATATTAAGCACACATATTACCCGTTCGTTTTTCACCGCTCCTCTTCTTTTGTAATTCAGATATTCGAAATTCGAAATCGTGAATGCACGTGGAAAGATGCTATGCGAAGACATACGCGTGCGCAGACGAAACACTGATCCGTTATAGCCGAAAAATCACACATCGGATACGACACAATAACGCATGTAAGCATTATCCAAGATTACCAAACAATACATGATTCTGAAACAAAACACTATAATTCATCATTTAAATGCATATTTATTTGGTTGTGTGTGTGTATTTTAATAGAATCCATTTCTTCATCGAACCGTCCGTTTTCCAAGATGGCGGTCATCGCTAGAGGAGCAGATTGAGAAAATATAGAATTTGGGATTTCTAGACATAAAACGTATATGAAGTGGGGTTTTTGTAGGTTATAGGTTGTTACTATATGCAAACAATTAATTTCTTTAACAACAACTGTACTTTCATCATAGTATTGTAACTCTGAGCAGTGACAAAGTAGTGCCAGTTTATTTTTTGATGGTGATCAGTTTTAAATGCAATGCGAATAATAATGATAAAATAAACATTTGAAATTAATTAAGAATAACAGTAAATGTATCATGTGGTATAGTAAATAAAACTAGCACCCGTAGTATCGTTGGAATATGATATCATGGTTTTGACCAATCGCAGCACCTTTGTGTGTTATTACACGTGTGAAATACCATATGTATGACATAGTAAAATGGGTCAAAAGTGTGATGAAAGTATGGTTTTTATGAATGAAAAAAATTCGGATGAGAAAAATTAAATAGCAATAATTTCATTTAGAGGCGCCACTGATGTAGATTCATCAGACGTCCCGACATTCGCAATTGTTATTGGGTTGTGTGAGGTGGGCGTACGATCAAGTGTATGATCTGATATTGAAAAAATGTAAGCGTCTGAAATAAAATTTACTTCATGTTATATTCCCTTACTGATATTACAATGGCCTGCTATGGTAATTTGCCTACTCATACGTCGGAGCTATACTACTTACATAATGTTGATATGGAAAATGTATCAACGCTTTTGTTGTGTTAAGAACAAACAGATAATTTAATAATTATATACAGTAGTTTACCTAAGCAGTCCATAATCACGTCCCGGCTTTTGTAGAGGGAGTGTCCATTAGTTGCTAACATTCCACCATGTTTCAATGCAAATTCATCAAACATCATCGTAGTTGTTGTGTTTCTTCTCTCCATTCGTGTTTTATTTAACTGAAATAAAACCGATATTTTTATTATAAAATTTCAATTTTAAAACAACTCTTATTACTCAAACACTTGGATTAAATTATAAGATATATACATTTTAAACCACACTGCTTGATTGTTCCCAACTTATTACATCCGTGGAGCAAGAAGATAAGCAAATAGGTTTCTATATTTAAGACAAAATCAACACGTCTGAGTCTTGTGGTGGGAGCAAAATTCAGGAGATGTTGTCCATAAGTAGTAATTCCTACTTTTTTATTCTTTTAATTGCAAAAACAAACAGTGGCAACACGCCCCCGGTCTCTCTCTCTGTCTCTCTCTCTCTCTCTGTCTGTCTGTCTCTGTCTGTCTGTCTCTGTCTCTGTCTCTGTCTGTCTCTCTCTCTCTCTCTCTCTTACACTTTTTGTTGCACTATTTGAATGCGAAAACGTATTACGAAGAAAATGTTCTGGCTATGTTTCAATCTAGGGAGATAATCCATTTGGGTTTTATAATACAAGATCACTCAATACAAACAGTACTGCTGACGCATTCCACGTGCTAACATTTGTAACCAGATGCCTCGTTTTCATTGGACTAACAAACCAACGTCAGCCAATTAAATTATTTCTTGACGTCGAGACAGTGGCGACGTTTGTCAGCTTTACATAGATGTAAGTGGAATCGTTGAAGTATGTAGATGTTTGCAATAACTCATAATCTGATACAAAATGGCGGCCCCCCATATAAGAAATATCAAATAGGTATAATTTGTAAAAAGGTTTTTTTACAGGTGTGTGAGATGACATTTTTCAAAATGAGAGCAGGTGAACCAGATGGATAACATAAACCCATTTAACCAGGACAGTGGTAAAAGTTAACACCATCGTCTATGGAAAATCATTTGGTGCTGCGGTCCCTAAACTCCTCTGGAACTAGAACAAAGTCTACCTGATACCAGCCATGAGTTAGGGTTGGCTCACAACTTGACAGCGTCAAAATATACAAGTGTTTACATACGTCCACCATCTAGAAGGTTGGCACAATCTACTGGCACTGTAGACAAATGGGACGGTCTTACACAACAGACCATCGAATTTAGTGTAAGTCGTCCTCTATGCAAAGAAACCGCTGGCGATCTTAGGATATGTCGTACCGCCGCTGTATCACACCCAAATGACCCTGGCATGGACACATCTGTCTGGTGTGTCGGCTAGTTTGTTCAACAGATGATCGATCAGCCAGGTAACCCCAGGGTACAAAGCTGGCAAAAGATGGAAAATATGACTAAAGATGACGAAAATTCAAAACAAATCACGTAATTTGAATGTCACTTTATATATTCTAACTACACATTTATTTCACCCATGCGCTTCCATACTTTAATTATTCTAACAAACTGAGAATTCGAATTCCTAAAAGGATATTGATATTTATAATAATAACGTATAATAACTTAGATCACAAAGAATACATGTACTAAATGCTGAATAACATAATAAGCGAAATGCTAGCAGAATAGCAATTAAGAAATAGTGCGGGTCCACAGCATACAACCAACTACAAATGTAACATGTAACCTATGGGCCTCCGTACCTACAGATAATAAATACGCACAAATAATAAAATGTACAATAAAATCTAGGTTTTCGATAATTTACACACAAGTAACACACACTTATCTTCTTCATACAACCAATATATACTGATTATTACAATTATAACATGCGTAAAATGGTTTATAGACGAAATGCACACGTAAACAACTCAGTCACGCATGAGTGGACCGCACCACCTGAAAATGCTTTACCGGTCTCCATCAGGTAAATTACTAAATCCAAGCGGACAAATTCACGAGACGAAAACAAATATGGGTTAAACATTTATCACAGTCAGCTTTCTGTGCTTTCCTCATGGAGCGGCCTATGGAAGTACACAGTATTCTCCGTTTCTCACAGGATCTAGCAACGATTTATATGGGATAAGAATAAAGATAGCGAGAAAAAATATGTTACTGTACATAACATAACACAAGGGGAGACGTAGCTATTTACAACGGAATTTTTTTTAAACCTCGTAATTTTTACATACTTTCATTAATTTTAACACGGTTTTCACCGATACGGCAATAAATGCCTCAATTTAACACTTACCGACACGATTTAGTGATTACATCCGATATTCAGTCGTAGTAAGTCATTAAACCAGAGAAAACGTTAACACCGAAGTGACTGGACTACACTGCAATGCTTTCTCATGTGCACTTCCATGTTCACTACGTGTGCACTTGATACCAATATAAGTTTGCTCCCAACTGTATATGAAGCAAATTGAGATTTCTGTGACTGGTCTTTGAATTGAATTATCCAATTAAAAGTTATTGCATACATTTACATGCTTCAACGATTCCACTAACATCTATGTAAAGCTGACAAATGTCGCCTCTGTTTCGACGTCAAGAAACAATTCAATTGTCTGACGTCGGTTTGTTAGACAAATGAAAACGAGGCATCTGGTTACAAATGTTAGCACGTGGAATGCGTCAGCCGTATTATTTTAATTGAAATGATTGGTTTAAAATATCTATACTTTATAATCCAATCCAAGTGTTTGAGTGAAAGAAGTTTTTTTAAAATTGAAATTTTTGTAATAAAAATATCGGTTTATATCAGTTAAAATACGACTGAAGTGAAAAACACAACTACGATGATGTTTGATGAATTTGCATTGAAACATGGTGGAATGTTAGCAACTAATGGACACTCCCGATACAAAAAGCAGGGACGTGATTATGGACTGCTTAGGTATACTACTGTATATAATATTGAATAATCTGTTTGTTCTTAACACAACAAGAGCGTTGATATATATTCCATATTCACAATATGTAGGTAGTATAGCTCCGACGTATAGAAGTGTTTTTTTATACTATATATTTATTACATAATACTATTGAATGTAGAGCATGGCTAGGCAAAATACCATAGCAGGCCATTGTAATATCAGTAAGGGAATATAACATACAGTAAATTTTATTTCAGACGTTAACGTTTTTTCAATATCAGATCATACACTTGATCGTACGCCCACCTCACACAACCCAATAACAATTGCTGATGTCGGGACGTCTGATGGATCTACATCAGTGGCGCTTCTAAATGAAATTATTGGTATTAGATTTTTCGCATCCGGTCTTTTTTCATTCATGAAAAACATACTTTCATCACATTTTTGACCCATTTTATTATGTCATACGACCATGTCATACATATGGTAATTTACACGTGTAATAACACACAAAGGTGCTGCGATTGGTCAAAACCATGCTATCATATTCCAACGTTACAACGTTAACGGGTGCTAGTTTTATTTACTATACCACATAGTACATTTATTGTTATTCTTAATGAATTAAAATTTGTTTATTTTGTCATTATTATTCGCATTGCTTTTAAAACGGATCACCATCAACAAATAAACTGGCACTTCTTTGTCACTTCTAAGAGTGACAATACTATGATGGGAGTACTTAAATAAATAGACTTTTGTATTCGTTTTCATGACATGTTGAATTCATTTAACTCGTTTAATAAATTCAATATGACATGGACACATGTGTTAGCTCCTCTATGTATCTAGAAAGTGTTGTTATGGCACTAGCAGAACAAGAAATAAAGCACTTAAAAAAAGAAAATGGAAAAAGGTCAGAAACCATTTTGCATGCATTGAACAAACATGCAAACTGTATTGACGAACACATATGTAAACAACAGCACAAACAGTGTTGACGAAAACATGTAAACAACAGCACAAACTGTGTTGACGAAAACATGTAAACAACAGCACAAACTGTGGTGACGAAAACATGTAAACAACAGCACAAACTGTGGTGACGAAAACATGTAAACAACAGCACAAACTGTGTTGACGAAAATATGTAAACAACAGCACAAACTGTGTTGACGAAAACATGCAAACAACAGCACAAACTGTGTTGACGAAAACATGCAAACAACAGCACAAACTGTGTTGACGAAAACGGATGTAAACAACAGCACAAACTGTGTTGACGAAAACATGCAAACAACAGCACAAACTGTGTTGACGAAAACATGCAAACAACAGCACAAACTGTGTTGACGAAAACATATAAACAAAAGCACAAACTGTGTTGACGAAAACATGTAAAGAACAGCACAAACTGCGTTGACGAAAACATGTAAACAACAGCACAAACTGTGTGGACGAAAACATGTAAACAACAGCACAAAATGTGTTGACGAAAACATGTAAACAACAGCACAAACTTGTTGACGAAAACATATGTAAGCAATAGCACAAACTGTGTTGACGAAAACATGTAAAGAACAGCAAAAACTGTGTTGACGAAAACATGTAAACAACAGCATAAACTGTGTTGACGAAAACATGTAAACAACAGCACAAACCGTGTTGACGAAAACATGTAAACAACAGCACAAACTTGTTGACGAAAACATATGTAAGCAATAGCACAAACTGTGTTGACGAAAACATGTAAAGAACAGCACAAACTGTGTTGACGAAAACATGTAAAGAACAGCACAAACTGCGTTGACGAAAACATGTAAACAACAGCACAAACTGTGGTGACGAAAACATGTAAACAACAGCACAAACTGTGTTGACGAAAATATGTAAACAACAGCACAAACTGTGTTGACTTAAACATGTAAACAACAGCACAAACTGTGTTGACGCAAACGTATGTAAACAACAGCACAAACTGTGTTGACGAAAACGTATGTAAACAACAGCACAAACTGTGTTGACGAAAACGTATGTAAACAACAGCACAAAATGTGTTGACGAAAACATGTAAACAACAGCACAAACTGTGTGGACGAAAACATGTAAACAACAGCACAAAATGTGTTGACGAAAACATGTAAACAACAGCACAAACCGTGTTGACGAAAACATGTAAACAACAGCACAAACTGTGGTGACGAAAACATGTAAACAACAGCACAAACTGGGTTGACGAAAACATATGTAAACAACAGCACAAACTGTCTTGACAAAAACATATGTAAACAACAGCACAAACTGTGTTGACTTAAACATGTAAACAACAGCACAAACTGTGTTGACGCAAACGTATGTAAACAACAGCACAAACTGTGTTGACGAAAACGGATGTAAACAACAGCACAAACTGTGTTGACGAAAATATGTAAACAACAGCACAAACTGTGTTGACGAAAACATATGTAAACAACAGCACAAACTGTCTTGACAAAAACATATGTAAACAACAGCACAAACTGTGTTCACACAAGAAAACAAAATGAGCATGCAACAAATAGCAGAAGCGGTGCTTGCAAGTATTTAAAAGATGCGTCAAGTCACGAGGTAGCTAATTCGTCATATAGAACTGTAAAAAGATATTGAAATAATGGTGCAAATGAACATCGTGGAACACGTTACGAAAATCTAGTTTAAGTAAAAAAATGACACCCTTTAATGGTCATGGGATAGATAACAAAGACGATTTTGAAAAGAATCAAATGAAAGAAAATTTGACGAATTTATCTTATACGAATAATCTAGTGATGTCATTAACGGGATATTACAAAATGCAATATTAATTATTTCTTTACATTCAATATTTCAGAAAGGATCCAATCTCATACTGGCAAATCTCGTCAGATTATGATTTACTACACATATCAACCGACGAATGATTTCAACAGAATGTTCAATGTCATAAACGGTAAATGAAACTTTTGTTACATTTTTTAATTGGAAAAGCATGCCAAGATGATTCTGAATAATTTATATATTTTACTCTATTTCTATTTTGTTTTCGTTTGCTATGAATGTTATAGCAATATAAGTATGCAATGGGATATTGCATTAAAATACGCTTTTAACATTCTTTCCTAAGTATACAATGGGAAGATTACAATTTCATAACAAACAGTTTGACAATTACTAGCAGTAAAGGTGATAATAGAAACATGCAAAAACGAATTATAAAAGTACATGATATGTGTATCTAAATTATTTTTGCGTCATCTTAGTTCGCTAAACGAACATGACAACGAAACACCGTTACTTTCACGTTTACATATGATGCAATTTCCATTTACGAATTTCTTCAACTCAGATCAAGCCGGTCTTAACCTTGGCCCCGATGTGTTCTGTTCTGCTGTTGGACGGACGATGTTCGAGCAGTGTTTACCAGATGCATCAACTGATCTGATCTTTTCAGCTATTGCAGCGTTTTATTTGTCGAAAAGGTGATCTATATAACGACCTTCCACAATAATCCTTCAATATACGACCTTACATTTACATATCTGTAATAAATATTTAACATCATTATATACACTTTAAAATCAGTATCTGGTCGCATTTCTTCTTTGTTCCCTGATACGACGGCCATTCAATAAATGACACTAGTGTCAGAAATCACAAGTATGTTGTATATATATAGTTTGATCTTACTATTACATTCCTTCGACTTATCCCCTTAGAAGAAGCGGTCTGTCGCAATCGCGCTATCCATGACGAAATACTGCCAAGTAGTATCTCTTGCTATACTGGCAAAACATTAGAAGATTGCTCTATCTGAAACACTCCTTGTGGTAAACCATCTTTCAGAGATCATTTGCTTCAGTAAAGGAAACAGGAAGTATTTACAAGGACTTCGATCTGGTGAATAATGTTAGTGGTCAATCCGTGCTACCCTCTGTTCCTTCAAAACGCCGATACAAAATTGCTTTTGACGGATGAGGCATTGTCGTGAATAAGCTTACTGTCATTCAACCCTTTACTTGTTCAAGTCGAATCTTTTGACATACTTCAATACTTTGTCCCTGAACCACTGGCGCACTCGCATACGCAACCTTCTTGTTATACGTCTTTAAACACTGGCATTGCTTTCAATCTCGACACCCATTGTTTGTTATTAATACGCCCGGTCTCGTACCCTGTAAGTAACTCTGATAGCTTTTTTAGAGTCGAAACGATCGTATCTTTGCAATATATCTAGCAATTTTTTAAACGATTGACCTATCGTTCAGATATCTACAAATGGGGTTTCAGCGGGTATACAGATTCTTAAATTTTAATCACTTGGTATCTATTTAAAAAGAACTGAAGATATATGAATAATACGAATACATTATTTTGCATTCTCGATCTTTTGTATATTTATTCTGAACGTAGTATTGGTGTTTCATATATTTGATCCGATGAACCCCTTTCCGTTGCTGGACTTTTGTTGGAGAAATATTGGAGCTTTACTCAATAATTACAGGAGGAGTTCCTAAATTGTAATGTAAAAGCTGCAGACTACAGAACAGAGGAGGACTTTGCTTTGCCGTTCAAAGACAACGACAAGGACATAGAAGAAACGGGTTTGGAACTGGTTTCTACGCGATCATTCGTTAGCAAACTGGACCATCCTTCCTTCGATGTATCCATCAAAGGTCATTCATCTACTACGACGATTCCCTGCTTGTATTGTTAAATGAACAAGTAATTGTCAGAATGAATGGCCCCCCCGCCCCCCCCCCCCTCCCGATGCGTTTTCTATTTTTTATTTTGTTCTTTTTAAGTACCCTCCTTTTACAGGAAATATGAGGACGTTATCACAATGCAAAATAAATGCATATGTATTCAATATGATAGCAAGCCAGATCATCAATGTCAGTGCCTGCAAGAAGGCGTAATATTTGTGATGTCATAATCATAATAATTTCAACAATAGCCTCAAACTAATGCCCCCTATATGACAAAAGTAAACATTTATGTAATTACATATTATATGACAGATGTGTTTTGTTTTTGTTAATAGTTTTCGAATTCCGGTCACATAACATATCTTGAAGATCTGTTTTATTACCAAAATGATACACGTTTATCGTATAATCATTCATTTTGCATACAGATGTTGTTTGGATATGTATGCAAGTGATATTCGTACACGTTTCAAGTATTTTTACTGCTTTTAGGTAATCATGTTTTAATATACCATTTTTTCTTTTTGGTAATAAGATGATGCCACCAAAAAGATGTACGCAGAGAGAATTGTTGCTGGAATCAAGCCATGGCTGTTTGGTGATATCTATAACGGGTTATCATGCAAGAGATCATAACAGGAAAGAGAAAGCCTGGTTGAAATATATTTCTCGAGGTTGTGGGATTTTGCTTAAAAGAACGACGACCAAACTCCACAATTGGGCTTAATAGAAGTCGTCGCTAGGAAACGTGTATGAGATAGCATATGACGATATGGACGGGATCATTTACAAACAAACTCCTTTATATACGTCTTGGTTAGATATGTTTCTAACACTAGCATATTTTAAACACTAATCAGTAATATAGATTGGATTTATAAATCAATACGGATGAGTGCATTTATCATAGACACTCTTGTTTAAGTATGGGAGTTACGTAATACTTTCTTGCATTGTATCATCCTATGTAAACCATAACATCTAGAAAGCATTCATCGTTTATTTGTAAGCAACCGGTAGAGTATATGGCGATGAAGAGAAATGCATGATGTATTATTAAAAGTTTTTTTCCGATATGTAGTGATGCCATTCTTTTTAATGAAATATCTTTAGCTATCTGCATGTATATTTAACTGAACCAGCGTCCGAGTAAGCAGTTTTCCTATTGAATTTGATAGGTAATCAAATATAACATACGGTAAAAGTGTACTGTTTCGAATGTCTTTATTCAGTAAACAAACCCCCGGAGAGGGTAAAATTCTACAATACAAACAAAATACAAACAAAGAGGTATTTGAAACTCTAAATGGTGTACGCCTTTCGCGCCAGTCAGAATTATAAAGGTGTAGCGACACCAACTGTCAATGATTGAGCCTAACGCTGCCAAAACGGCCGCTTCCCGAACGGAGCGAGGTTATCGCCCCGCTACCGGCCAATAAACTGGTACTAGATATACTAGTGGTACACTCGTCTGTTGGATAACCAAATCACTTCTAGTGAAGCGAACGTAAGACTACTCAAACAAACAAAAAACAAACGGGACCAGTGCGGCAATGCATCTATAGATACTACCTAGACGATATAAATATTATATGATGATATAAGTCCGTAACTAAACTTATAAAGCCGTGTTATATCACGAAATATGATAAGAGGGACAGATTTGCTAACAAATGGATTATTATACATACGCACTTAACACATTTGCTTTTTTATATGTTTAAGTTCAAGTAGTGTGGAAAAAGAACAGAAAATGATGTTCGCCTCTCGCGACAGTCTGAATTATAAAGATGTAGCGATAGCAATTGTCAATGTTACGTTACAAAAATGGAGCACTGTTATAGAGAGGGGTGTTGTTGGCAAAACACATATGTGACAGGCATGTGTAATTGTCACGATATTAATAGTAAAAAAGCTCCAGACATTCAAATGGGAGAGAAAAGGAATAGTTTACTCACGACGCTATAATACCTTGAATGCTGACAGCAGTTTTGTCGGTGTATAAGCTCGCACACACCGACTATAGTCTAAAAATAAATCGACTGGACCCAACTGCCTTGCTGTGCATACGACTGTTACCAGTTGTCCATTATTATGCAGTCACCAGGCATAAATATTGGGTACCAAAATTCATTGGTCATCGATAATGCATGGTAAAAACCTGAAGCATGATATCAGCATTTGATGGACCTTCAATAACGTCGAAATAATTAATCCAAATAATTCGCAACACAGATTGACTGTGTAGGCTACCCACTTTCCTTACCGACAGTCCTAGCAACCGTAAGCTAAAAATAGATCATATCGGACAGGTGAAAAAAGCACACACGTCTGTAGCACTGATGTACCGATAAACTGACTCGCTGGGTTTAATCACGGTAATATTGCATCGGCAGTAAGAGGTGGTATTTATTTGAAAAGTATGCTAAATTTGATAGAGGCTCGGATTAATGTTACGAGAAATACGATTAGAATATCGCCGGAGCAAAAGGCTAGTGGATGTAATTATAGCCACAATTAGGTGTGTCACTTACCTTCAAGCTCTACATAGTATCATCTATGAAGAGATACTGATATGGTGTAATATATTCAACAACCTGCTCACGTTCAGGGCCAAAAGTCACGATATGACTTCGAATGACAGTAACTGATATCTACTTGACACCAATTACACCAGTGCCTGGGGGTGTTCATAAACTAACATTTAAATTCCAATGTATTGAATGACAACACGACAGTATTAGATTAGAACGAACTACTTTAACAGCTTTTAATGGTCAAAAGGGACAAAACACATGACATCCATTGCTTCCAATCAGGTCGTTGGGGTTGTTAACTGGTAACACAGATACAAGTATTGTCACAAATGAAACCTTGTCCTAGCAGGATTTTTTTGTTTTTCTTTCTAAAAAACAAAACTACATTAATAATATACCAAATCTAACAATATCTACAAGTTTCGAAGATTCGGATGTCCCGCCAGCGGAATAAGATAAACATGTTTCAATGTCATCAATAAACAAGTAAAAACTCTATGGTAGCCGACATATAAAATCTAAGAAAAATGAGGTTATAATGAGGGACCAAGTAGTAAATTTATGCAAAGGACGTGATCCTAAATTGTTTACAGCGGGCTGTCCTTGTTGCTTAACCAGTTCTTAATTCAAACCGCAACGTCTCTTGGACTTAACATAGTGGGTGTCCTCCAAACATAATATACTTTCTTGTCCGAAACATCTAGTAGTAAACACCTCGTATTTCTTCAAGATAAATCATATCCATCTTCCATTTGTTTATATGATGTCTAAGTGTAAGTGTACCGTCAAAATGAATGAAAACCGGAAATGACACAATCTGAAGTGGGTTTTTTTTCTTTCTATATTTGTCTTACTCAACGGAAAATATATGGGATTTATCTAACTCATCATTTAATAAACAAATATGCATAATCAGATAAATCCTCTAAGTTAATGTTATACATGGGTTAAATTATGATGGTATTGTAATGATAATGTCAGCATTGAGCTATGTCATATGATTGCCCCGAAATGTACTTTTATATTTATTCCTTCTATTGTTGTTAGGACATATTATATGCCAGACATGTTTTACAAAGACATGTCGAACGTTTTCTAAATTATATTATATATATTATAATCATTCATTTGGCATAATTTCTTTGCTTAGTTGAATATGCACGCCATGTTAATACATATAGAAGCATGTATACCACTTAAGGGAGGTAATGTTTCAATATGTCGATTTTTCGGTTTGGTAGTTAGATGATGCCGCGAAAACGGTGTATGCAGACTGCATCGTTGCTGGTATCAAGCCATTGCTGTATAATTATATATTTAATAGTTTATCATGCAAGAGATCACAACAGGAAAGAGAAAGCCTGGCTGAAATATATTTCTCGAGGATGTGGAACTTTGCTTTCAAGAACGACGACAGTTTGGCTTCATACAAGTCGTCGCTAGGAAACGTCTATGAGATAGCACGATGAAGTGACAAAAACATTTACAACATAATCTCGCATCCAGGAACACGAAACTCTAAAATATGATACATTGGTTATATTGCTAACAATAAATAAAAACTTATATCAAATAACCACGAACGAGTGTCATAATAACCGACATATGCTTATAATTATAATATGCATTGTAATTAAAATAAGAATAAACATTACATCAGTTTAAGCAGATCAATGTATCAAGAAAGCATTCATATTTTTAATGGCCAACCTGTGATACATGATTGACAGGTATAGTATAGTGATGAGTTCTAGTGTGATACAGGACAGACAGGTATAGTATAGTGATGAGTTATAGTGTGATACATGATTGACAGGTATAGTATAGTGATGAGTTCTAGTGTGAGACAGGACAGACAGGGATAGTATAGTGATGAGTTCTAGTGTGATACAGGACAGACAGGTGTAGTATAGTGATGAGTTCTAGTGTGATACAGGACAGACAGGTGTAGTATAGTGATGAGTTCTAGTGTGATACAGGACAGACAGGTGTAGTATAGTGATGAGTTCTAGTGTGATACAGGACAGACAGGTAATACAAAGTAACTTGCAACTAAGCTTGGGACAAAAGCGTTGTTAAGCCAAGTAAAGAACTGGAAACGTTAATCCCTTGCGATGGATTAAAAAGTGCACCATAATAGTAACATCGTCAGATTTGTTTCCTATATTTTTGCCTATTGCGATCAAAGCATGGTAAACTTAGTTTTTACAATGTTAGATATACTCTGGTTTAATTTGCATTTGTTTTTATCTGATGTCGGCAGGGAAAGCCTTCACTGTTTACCTGAATTTTATAATTCAATCAAACAGGCTGAGACAATTCAACACTGCATTTCCCCAATGCAGCTTATGCAATAATGCGATGCCTATAGTGAACAAATTTCAAAACTTGTTAATTTGTGTAAATGGCTGTAGTGCAGATATTAGCCATGAAACATGCATGTCTTCACAAATGCAGATAATGGCATGACGTGATAACCGTTGAAATACACCTTAGATTGACGAAACAGTTCTCTCTCAGTTATGTCATCTGAGTAGTGACACGGGATTTAACATGGATACTTTACTATATATCAATTTTAAATTAACCAGTATCCTTATTTTAAAGTTTTAACAATCATATGATAAAAAGGGTTTTATGCACCTTCCCTTCTGGTTTAACAATTGTTTTGAACAAATTTGGATTTCAAACTTATCGGGTTCTAGCATCACCGATGACTGCTGGAAGGATAGAACAGTTGTATGACAAAGTGCAATTTATTTTTGCGTGTTGTATCTATTATAAACGTTTAAACCTGTGGTGCTTTGTGTGTGTGTCCTAGATTCATCTTTCTACTCTATAAAGCATTACATTTGAATAAGTAGTAAACGTAAAACCTTTCACATCGCTGTCATCAACTTCACGACAAAGCGTGTTACTGTCTACAATGTGGAGCGTCGTATCAAGTGACACAATCTCGTGAGAATTTGACATCACTAGACACGTTTGTTAAGTTCTACACATAAAAGGGATGTGCTCTGAACCTTCTGTAATCCTATGATTGAAATTAAACCGTCTGTGTTGTTTCTGAAGCATGTGTCATGATATTTATTACTGAAATTAGTTGCATGATCATATTCTACTTCTTCAGAAGATGTACAAAATCAAGAGATAATATTGGCTTCAGTGTTCAGTCGAATATTTAATGGTCAATTATGCGACCAGTCTTCTTTGTGTTTTATTGTTGTTGAATGGAGTAAGGTTGTGCTCTGTATGTGGTAGATACAAGCGTAGCTGATGATAGCGATTTGCCTTTCTTCTTTCTTGACTAATGCATAATGATTCAACAGTACGTTTTATTTCAAAATGCGCGTTCTGTGGTAGGTGAGACTAAATCTGTTGATGGGACGAATCTAACAGCATAGCTTTATCTCATGCATACACGACACTAGTAATCATGTGGTTGCATTTCTTGTTGCAAGTACAGTTATACATTACTGTCGCGTTGGCATGCAAAACATTGCAATTTAAATCTTACTTTAAAAGCACTCCTATTGCCAGACACTGGTGTAGTCAGTGTTAAGCAGATATCAGTTACTGTCATTCAGAATGATACCGTGACTTCTAGTCCCGAACATGAGCAGGTTGATATATTTATTGCACAGTATTGCTTTCACTGCGTTGATGATACTATGTAGAGTGTGAAATATTACTTGGCACACTGAATGTTGCTATAAGTACTCCCATCGATCTGGTGAACAGTGAAGGTGAAATGGTTTTGTCATCTTCAAGAAGGCTCATAAAAGGAATTAACTATAACTCATGAACTACTAAAGTGAAGAATTGAAGAACGAGTGTTGACCAAGCGTGCAATTTATGCAACTGCGCTCATTACAGTATTTTGTTCTGATAACTACTTATAAAGATAAGGGATCATGAATTACTCTAAAAAATAAAAATAAAAATTACGTGCAATACAGTTTGCAAATGATACACATGATAAGTATGTACATAACTATATAAAACAGTGTGTTAAGATTTAATGTGCAGTTTTGACTAACTTACCAAGTATCTATACAAAAAACGATATCAGGAGGGTGTAAAAGATAAACTACATATTATTTTGCTTCCCCATTTTATTCAAATATGCGAAAAATTCTGTAACAATATGACTACATTTAATATTTAAGAATTAGCTTGAATATATTTTTCATGTTATGGAGGTATAACACAAAAGACGGAGTGTACTCTAATTAAACCGCGAAGCGATTTATGATGAGTTTACACTCCGTTTTTTGTGTGTTATAGCTCCATAACTTGAAAAATATATTCAAGTCAATCCTTATAATTTAATCTACTATACATAATCCCTGTGGAAATCCACTTTTATTGTTGGACTCTTTTCTCTAAGAAAGTATTATGCCGCTGTATCTGCCAATCAAAAGCGACGTTACAAACGACGTCGTCATTTTTTACGTTATGGGCTGATAACATAAATGTTTAAACCAATGAAGATGCTTGTTACAAGCTAAATTAAATTATTGTATAATGGTAGTGTTCAGCCTATGCTATGATGTAACTAGAGTGATATCCCTTGGTTGGCTACGGTCCCCCGTGTATGGTTGTGTGGCGCCCCTTTCTGAACAAAAGATGGAGCACAAAACACATGTTATGTTTCCTCTCTTAGACCAATCAGTTTTACCATGACATAAGAGGTAACATAACATGTTGTCAGAACCCTAAGAATATTACATTATGGCAGTATCCGGAATCAAAGCACCAGAGTTGGACTGGACTTCGTCGAATTACCAAGAAACTTAGCGTAAGTTTCGCAAACACGCCCAGCTAATTTTCAACGGTACTTTGAAGGAGAAAGATGAAGACGTCTTGTGCACGTACCTACTTATATAGGTTGGACAGAAAGGTAGAGATATTTACACCACACGGAATTTGTCCGACGAGGAAGGAAGGAAATTAAAGTCGTACTACGATGGTTTCAAAAAGTATGTACAGCCCAAAGTAAACCATGTTTCTGCCAGATATAAATTATATAACATTGTACAGAACACATCGTCGATTGATGAATTGGTACATGTAACATGTCTCTTAGCAGTGAAAGATTGTTCGTATAATGAGCCCAATGCAGATGAAATGATTCGAGATCAAATCGTTTTCGGTGTTAACTCACAAAAAGTGAGAGAGAAACTGATAAATGAAGGTAAAGAATTAACCATTGACAAAGCCATACAAATAGGCCAGAGTTATGAATACTCTCAGCAGCAATTAGATACCATGAAGACGGAATCTTCCGAGGGCAAGGCTGTTACAGTACCATTACATGCCGTATCAAAGGGAAACAACTCGCATGGAAAATATGAACATAAACACAGTGTTCGTCAACAGAGTGACAGACGTCGTGACAGCACTCACAAATACAGAGACAAGCAGTACAAGGGACACGATGACATACTTTAATATGGAGAGAAAACACTGTTCTGTCAATAATAAACATACAATATTCATCAGTTTAATATTAAACATTAGAATTTGCGGAAATTGTGATACTGTCTTCCTACATTGGATTTTCAACTAGGTATGTACTTCCTACTTCCGGTTATCAATACACTCATATGACCTTAATGACAACATAAGTATTATGAATAAAAAAATATCACCAACCCGTCCAAATTGTAACGCAAATGAAACAACAATTCATGTTTTTGGCATTGTCACAAACAAAAAGAAGAAAGAAAAGAATTTAGAAAAGAGCTTAACGAAAATAAGATCAAAATTACATCAATTGACGAACTCCTAGCAATGAAAGGACCAGAAAAATTAATACATAAAATTTTGATAAAATATTTGAGCAAAATCGACTATTTGAGCAGGGTCTAGGGTTGTGAACCTGAGACCATTGGTCAAAGGGAAATAACTCTCATAAGATATTTTTATTTTTTTCTATAAACATGAATAGTCTGTTGAAATATAGACTTTTAGTTTTTGATATATGTTTTTATGAAAATCACAGAATAAGGAAACGCCTTTTATTATGCCTCCTTAATTTATGTCTATTGGTACAAGGGATGGGTGCAGGGTCAAAAGTTAAGCTTAGATTAAGGATACTCAATAGAAACACCAATTATAATACAAAAATTTGGTAAAAAATCTACATAAAATTACCAAATATAATACAAGTATATTGGACTCCCGACTGATATAAGAAAGCTGAAACGTATGGGTTCTAGACACATGTGGGAAGTTCTGTTTTTAAAAAGGACGTTTCTTCTACTCCAAAGTAATCTTATGTCTAGTCGAATCTAATATAGACATATATATGAATACATACATGAATACATACACATGAATGTATGCATATATATACCGTCTGGGGGCGATATAAAAACTGAAGCGATACGCCGTTTTTAGACTGTACAATGCCTAAACGATGGATATAAATTAGGAAAGAACTGTATTACCACTATAAACTGTATAATACGACCCGTAAATTATGTACTTTCGCTCATTCAGCATAAAACCCTACAAGGTTATAAGCGCGGGTAAAGGAGGGAAGCCGACAGTGCTATATTGACCTATTAGTTAGGTAGGAATAACGGGATAAGCGAATCTTGAACTAATAATCAACATCTGTTTATCTGACACAGCTAATAGGGTAATAATAACAATATCCAATAAATCAAAACGCACACAACAAATTTATTTAAGTATTCAAAAACCAATAAACCTAACACTTCCGGTTGATATAAGAAAGCTGAAACGTATGTGTTCTGGCCACATGCGGGAAGTTCCGTATTTAAAAAGAACGTGTCTTCTACTCCACAGCAATCTTATGTCTAATCGAGCATAACATTATATATTTGCATACATGAATATTTACATTTGCATGGCATTGTCACTATATAGCCTCTTTGAAAGCTGTGTCGTTGATGGGACTTTAATTACCATGCATCACGAGACACAATTCTTAGCGTATTAATACAACACTGACCGGAACTACAATATTCAATATAAATAAACATGACGGCTGCTGAAATATCGCTGGGCATTGTGAGTTTTGACAATGTCATTGTAAATTTATGTGCAATATAAAAAATAAAATAAAAAAACCTTTTATTACAACGAAAACAAGA
>NW_018408542.1:0-8375 GCF_002113885.1 Mizuhopecten yessoensis
TAGGGGAGAAAGGATGGGGACACAGTAGGGGAGAAAGGATGGGGGCACAGTAGGGGGGAAAGGATGGGGACACATTAGGGGAGAAAGGATGGGGACACAGTAGGGGGAAAGGATGGGGACACAGTAGGGGGGAAAGGATGGGGACACATTAGGGGAGAAAGAATGGGGACACATTAGGGGAGAAAGGATGGGGACATTAGGGGAAAAAGGTTTGAAACACAGTAGGAGGGGTATATATAATGATGTAGACCACCAGATAGGGAGGGGTATATAATGATATAGACCAGTTGGGAAGAGTAATGAATGCACATGAAAAACATGCACACTGTTCATGCATTTCAACAGAACAGAATACATACATAAATATTGTATATTAGTTTTAAGATTATATATATAACTGGTGCTTTTATATAAATTAAGTTAGAGATGGAAAATCACAGCAGCACATCATTTCCTATTTCATAAAACCATTTCAGTCTTATTTTCATAGAATTATTAATCAATTAGAGTGGGG
Source organism: Mizuhopecten yessoensis (assembly GCF_002113885.1). Lineage (NCBI taxonomy): Eukaryota > Metazoa > Mollusca > Bivalvia > Pectinida > Pectinidae > Mizuhopecten > Mizuhopecten yessoensis. The sequence goes on from NW_018408542.1 coordinate 515, forward strand.
AAGTATCTAAACCTAAATTAATTGTATCAATGATATTTTTTGTAAATGCCAATGGTTAATTTGACAATGAACAGAATATTGCTTCAATTTATTGCTATATTTTTTTTACTGATTTAACTAACCATAAGAAGGTTATTCTGTATTTAAAAAGAAAGTAGTATTTTGAAATCAACACTGGAAAGACATACATTTGTAATCAAGAAAAGCACCAGGGAAACCTTTGCCATCCTACTTACAAACCTGTAAAATGACCAGGATAAGAACCACTATTCTTTCTACAAAACTGTCCAAAACGACCAGGATAAGAACCACTTTTCTTTTTACAAACCAGTCCAAAACGACCAGGATAAGAACCACTATTCTTTTTACAAAACTGTCCAAAACGACCAGGATAAGAACCACTCTTTTTTCTACAAACCTGTAAAAGGACCAGGACAAGAACCACTATTCTTTCTATAAACCAGTCCAAAATTACCAGGATAAGAACCACTATTCTTTTTACAAACCAGTCCAAAAGGACCAGGATAAGAACCATATTTTTTTTCTACAAACCCTTAAAAGTACCAGGATAAGAACTGCTATACATTGTACAAACCAGTCCAAAAGGACCAAGATAAGAACCACTATTCTTTCTACAAACCAGTCCAAAAGTACCAGGATAAGAACCACTATTCCTTTTACAAACCAGTCCAAAAGGACCAGGATAAGAACCACTATTTTTTCTACAAACATGTAAAAGGACCAGGACAAGAACCACTATTCTTTCTATAAACCAGTCCAAAAGTACCAGGATAAGAACCACTATTCCTTTTACAAACCAGTCCAAAAGGACCAGGATAAGAACCACTATTTTTCTACAAACCTGTAAAAGTACCAGGATAGGAACCGCTATTCTTTGTACAAACCAGTCCAAAAGGACCAGGATAAGAACCTCTATTCTCTCTATAAACCAGTCCAAAAGGACCAGGATAAGTACCACTATTCTCTCTATAAACCAGTCCAAAAGGACCAGGATAAGTACCACTATTCTTTCTACAAACCAGTTCAACAGGAACAGGATAAGTACCACTATACTATCTACAAACCTCAGAAAAGGTCACACCATACTACCTACAAACAAGCCCAAAAGGGCCAGGATAAGAACCACCTTCCTATCTTCAACCTTATCCAAATAAGACCAAGACAAAAACCACCATCCTACCCAAACAACCTGGCCAAAAGTCAAGGATTGTATCAATTTTCATATTCTTAATTAAATATATATTGATCTAGCATGAAACTTTTTGGACAGACCAAAAGAATGTATACCAATTTCCCCTTCTGTTATCCTAGACCAGTTGTTTTCAGATAAAGTCTGTGTATACAACTAATAACTGTACTCAAGGGGCTAAAAGAGATAAAATCACTGCAGCCAAACTTTGTTATAGACCTTGATGTTCATGAAATATTACATTCTTGCCAGAGAACAAGGTATGGTTTTGTTCTGAGTTCCCAAAACATGTGTTCCAAATAATACTGTGTATCTATTTTTTTCCCCTGAGGTCTACAACTGTTGCTCTCTGAATACATTTCTATCATAAACACCTGTATTAGTGTACTCGTGTTTAAAGTCCTATTGGTCTACAGTTATGACAACCTATTTCCCAGTCCCCATTGCTGAGCACCATGTTTGTTTTTGTCTTCCCTTACTTATTCCATCACAAGTGCCCCCAGACACACAAATGAGCGGGCCCCTGTGACAAACAAGAGGCCCAATAGAATACAGACAAAATATCTGTGTTCGATCCATTTGAATCTATCAAATGATTTAACATATGACGCCTGTGACCTTGAAAGTTTATAGTCTTCCGTCCCGGCATATTTTTGGCTAAATATCATTACCCTGGACCTTTTGAATTTTCAGAACAAGTCATTTAAAGATTTAAACATATTTGATCCCTGTGACCTTGAATATGAGCAAAGGTCATTCATTTGAACAAACTTGGTAGCCCTTCATCTCAGCATGTTAATGGCCAAATATCATCATCCAAGGCCTTTTGGTTATTGAGAAGAAGTTGTTTAAAGTTTTTAACATATTTGACCCCTGTGACCTTGAAAATAGATGAAGGTAATTTATTTGAACAAACTTGGTAGCCCTCTATTACAGCATGCTACTGGTCAAATAGCATCATCCTAGGCCTCTTGGTTATTGAGAAGTTGTTTAAAGGTTTTAAACATCTTGACCCCTGTGACCTTGAATATAGGTAAAGGTCATTCATTTTAACTAAACTTAGTAGCCCTTTATCATAGCATGTTACTGCCTAAATATCATTATCCTAGGCCTCTAAGTGATTCAGAAGAAGTTGTTTAAAGATTTTTTAAGACAATTGACCGCTGTGACCTTGAAAATGGGTGAAGGTCATTTATTTGAACAGACTTGGTAGCCCTTCATCCCAGCACGCAACTGGCCAAATATCATCACCCTGGGAATTTTGGTTATTCAGAAGAAGTTGTTTAAAATAGATGAAGGTCATTTATTTGAACAAACTTGGTAGCCCTTCATCCCAGTTTGCTGCTGGTCAAATATCATCACCCTAGGCCTTTCGGTTATTAAGAAGAAGTCGTTTAAAGTAAAATAATGACGCCGGACGGACGGATGGACGACGAACGCCGCACCACGGCATTAGCTCACTTTGCACTTTGTGCCAGGTGAGCTAATAACATGGTGGATGGAACAGTGATCAATGTACAGATGACAACCAANTAAACTTAGTAGCCCTTTATCATAGCATGTTACTGCCTAAATATCATTATCCTAGGCCTCTAAGTGATTCAGAAGAAGTTGTTTAAAGATTTTTTAAGACAATTGACCGCTGTGACCTTGAAAATGGGTGAAGGTCATTTATTTGAACAGACTTGGTAGCCCTTCATCCCAGCACGCAACTGGCCAAATATCATCACCCTGGGAATTTTGGTTATTCAGAAGAAGTTGTTTAAAATAGATGAAGGTCATTTATTTGAACAAACTTGGTAGCCCTTCATCCCAGTTTGCTGCTGGTCAAATATCATCACCCTAGGCCTTTCGGTTATTAAGAAGAAGTCGTTTAAAGTAAAATAATGACGCCGGACGGACGGATGGACGACGAACGCCGCACCACGGCATTAGCTCACTTTGCACTTTGTGCCAGGTGAGCTAATAACATGGTGGATGGAACAGTGATCAATGTACAGATGACAACCAAGCTGTCGTTTCTATGAACTTGAATTTAGTTATTCTAGCTCCAAAAGAAATATCAGTGTGATCCTTTCACCGCTTTGACAGTAAACAATATTACCGACCCCACAACAAACTGATTCAACAGTAAACAATATTCACCAACCCCTCCACAAATTGATTCGACAGTAAACAATATCAACCGACCCAACAACAGACTGATTCTACAGCAAACACTATTCACCAACCCCTCCACAAACTGATTCGACAGTAAACACTATTCACCAACCCCTCCACAAACTGATTCAACAGTAAACAATATTCACCAATCCCTCAACAAACTGATTCGACAGTAAACAATATCAACCGACCCCACAACAGACTGATTCGACAGTAAACAATATTCACTAACCCCACAACAAACTGATTCAACAGTAAACAATATCCACCGACCCCACAACAAACTGATTTGACAGTAAACAATATTCACCGACCACACAAGGAACCCTCACCTTTGATGTCCTGTTTCTCCTTCTCCATGCGAATGAGTAGGAGGGTCTGAAGGATGGCCTTTTTCCACAGGGAGCGGATCTCCTGCTGACTTAGATGAGGCTTTTCCTCCTCCTCCTCCTCTTCTTCCTCTTTTACTGTAACCTCCTCCTGTTTCTCTGTAACAAGTCAAGGTATATATACATACCTCAAGTCTCTCCATCAACAACAGTCACANCTATATATACAAACCTCAAGTCTATCCATCAACAACAGTCACAGGTATATATACATACCTCAAGTCTCTCTATCAACAACAGTCACAGGTATATATACCCACCTCAAGTCTCTCCATCAACAACAGTTACAGCTATATATACAAACCTCAAGTCTATCCATCAACAACAGTCACAGGTATATACACACACCTCAAGTCTCTCCATCAACAACAGTCACATGTATATATATATACCTCAAGTCTCTCCTTCAACAACAGTCACAGGTATATATACACAACTCAAGTCTCTCCATCAACAACAGTCACATCTATATATACAAACCTCAAGTCTATCCATCAACAACAGTCACAGGTATATATACAAACCTCAAGTCTATCCATCAACGACAGTCACAGGTATATATATATACCTCAAGCCTCTCCATCAACAACAGTCACAGCTATATATAAAAACCCCAAGTCTATCCATCAACAACAGTCACAGGTATATAAATATACCTCAAGTCTCTCCATCAACAAAAGTCACAGGTATATATACATACCTCAAGCCTCTCTATCAACAACAGTCACAGGTATATATACCCACCTCAAGTCTCTCCATCAACAACAGCCACAGGTATATATATATACCTCAAGTCTCCCCATCAACAACAGTCACAGGTATATATAAATACCACAAGTCTCTCCATCAACAACAGTCACATGTATATATATATACCTCAAGTCTCTCCCTCAACAACAGTTCCAGATATATACATACCACAAGCCACTCCATCAACAACAGTCACAGGCATATATACATACCTCAAGTCTCTCCATAAACAACAGTCACAGGTATATATATATACCTCAAGGCTCTCCATCAACAACAGTCACAGGTATATGTACATACCTCAAGTCTCTCCATCAACAAAAGTCACAGGTATATATACACACCTCAAGTCTCTCCACCAACAACAGTCCCAGATATATACATCCCTCAAGCCACTCCATCAACAACAGTCACAGGCATATATACATACCTCAAGTCTCTCCATAAACAACAGTCACAGGTATATATATATACCTCAAGGCTCTCCATCAACAACAGTCACAGGTATATGTACATACCTCAAGTCTCTCCATCAACAACAGGCACAGGTATATATACATACCTCAAGTCTCTCTATCAACAACAGTCACAGGTATATATATACCTCAAGTCTCTCCATCAACAACAGGCACAGGTATATATACATACCTCAAGTCTCTCTATCAACAACAGTCACAGGTATATATATACACCTCAAGTCTCTCCATCAACAACAGTTCCAGATATAAACATCCCTCAAGCCACTCCATCAACAACAGTCACAGGTATATAAATATACCTCAAGTCTCTCCATCAACAAAAGTCACAGGTATATATACATACCTCAAATCTCTTCAACAACAACAGTCACAGGTATATATATATACCTCAAGGCTCTCCATCAACAACAGTCACAGGTATATGTACATACCTCAAGTCTCTCCATCAACAACATTCACAGGTATATATATATACCTCAAGTCCCTCCATCAACAACAGTCACAGCTATATATACAAACCTCAAGTCTATCCATCAATAACAGTCACAGGTATATATACATACCTCAAATCTCTCCATCAACAACAGTCACAGGTATATGTACATACCTCAAGTCTCTCCATCAACAGCAGTCACAGGTATAGATACATACCTCAAGTCTCTCCATCAACAAAAGTCACAGGTATATATACACACCTCAAGTCTATCCATCAACAACAGTCACAGGAATATATACATACCTCAAGTCTCTCCATCAACGACAGTCACAGGTATATATACATACCTCAAGGCTCTCCATCAACAACAGTCACAGGTATATGTACATACCTCAAGTCTCTCCATCAACAGCAGTCACAGGTATAGATACATACCTCAAGTCTCTCCATCAACAACATTCACAGGTATATATATATACCTCAAGTCCCTCCATCAACAACAGTCACAGCTATATATACAAACCTCAAGTCTATCCATCAACGACAGTCACAGGTATATATATATACCTCAAGTCCCTCCATCAACAACAGTCACAGCTATATATAAAAACCCCAAGTCTATCCATCAACAACAGTCACAGGTCTATATATATACCTCAAGTCTCTCCATCAACAAAAGTCACAGGTATATATACATACCTCAAGTCTCTCCGTCAACAACAGTTCCAGATATATACATACCTCAAGCCACTCCATCAACAACAGTCACAGGCATATATACATACCTCAAGTCTCTCCATAAACAACAGTCACAGGTATATATATATACCTCAAGCCTCTCCATCAACAACAGTCACAGGTATATGTACATACCTCAAGTCTCTCCATCAACAGCAGTCACAGGTATAGATACATACCTCAAGTCTCTCCATCAACGACAGTCACAGGTATATATACATACCTCAAGCCTCTCTATCAACAACAGTCACAGGTATATATATATTCCTCAAGTCTCTCCATCAACAACAGTCACAGGTATATATACACACCTCAAGTCTCTCCACCAACAACATGTATGCCTCTCAACAATCATACAGGTTATACGATAATCATACCTGTCTGTCAACGGTCATACAGATTATACAATAAACATACCTGGCCCCTTCTATGTATAATAGTCATACATAAGGTGCATATTCCTCCATAATTCTCTATAATAAAATGGATATTTCACAAGGAATACACATCCTGCACATCTGGTATAAACTGACACAATGTCTAAGCCTGGATTACACATACCCAACATGTCTCGGGTAATACACACATTTACCAAATATTTCACATGCCTTTCTTATGTGGCAGGTTTTGACTGTACATAGGATTAGGCAACCTAATCAATGCACATTTTTTACACTAATTTTTTTACATTGAAATTCACATCAAGATTCAATTCACAGGTAGGTGTGTTCCCACTCAGGTATTCCTACCATCCCTAGTGCAAGTGTGCAATTATGGTAAATAAACATAATATTTTGATTATCTTAAATGTCCTATGACATGCCAATCAGACTAGAGAATCTGATGACAGAAAGTCATTAAATATTCATAGATCTCATTTATCTTGCAAACTTCCCACATTTTTGTAGTAACCCAGCAAAGCTATCCACCAAGTGGTGTTAAAGTCATAAATATTCATGAGAGACTGGTTACAATCAGCCAATCAGAATAGAGGAAGTCCATTACTAATTGAACATTCATAAATCATGTCTTTCTCCAGAACTAGTCCGTCAAAGTAATTTCATCAACAGCGGATAATAGCAAGGAACGTATAATTTGGAAACTATCACAACATGTACCATGAAAATATTACACATTATATTTTTTTAAAAATATGATGAGGACAATATTTGCTACTTCAATTCACATAAAATTTTCATGAACTACATGTATATGCAATTTGTATTGCTAGAACTTCTCTCCTCTCTCCGTGTATCAATAACTATCAAGTTTTGAGAACATTTACTCCACACGATCTACTAAGGTGGTGTGTGGTACAGGCAGTGTATAGGATTTACTGGATGACAGGACGTACAGCTGTGCACAGGCAACATGTAATGGATCAATAATTATTAATATCTCGCAAATCTACAAAAAAATGTAGACGCAAATTCATAATATATTCATGTGTGGATTTATTTGCATATTGCCTGATATTTATCCCATTGTTGTCCACTACTCATTACAGTGACAGTGGTGTTTTGTTAGTTAGATAATCCCATTGTTGTCCACTACTCATTACAGTGACAGTGGTGTTTTGTTAGTCAGGTCATCCCTTTGTTGTCCACTACTCATTACAGTGACAGTGGTGTTTTGTTAGTCTGGTCATTCCTTTGTTGTCCACTACTCATTACAGTGACAGTGGTGTTTTGTTAGT